>NC_049915.1:9643757-9891015 GCF_001411555.2 Juglans regia | reverse complement strand
ATAGTGCAATTTGAAAGATTTATTAGCTATCGGCTATTCTGGTTAATTGCAGTGTAAATTATATGGTTCTTGAGAAAATTGCTACTGAGGTTCTGTATGGTTGAGTCTTTGTATACCTGTAAAATCAGGGGCAGAAGAAATTGTAAAATCAGGTTACGTTCCTTGAAAATCTTATTGATCAGTTCTTCTTAATAGTATCTTATTGGTTTTTTATGTTGACTGACCCTCCTGAAGAATCACCTTTTTAAGCTTACAAACCAAGAAAAGAAAGTTTCATATTGATGATGATTCACATTCTATTAGTAGCAGGGACCAAAGCATCTCAAATAATCTTTTTATGTTGTTGTAATGTGAAATCGAATTGAGCAATTAATTATGAAGGTAATTGATTGCACTCAGCCTCATGTCCAGTCTTTTTCCAACTTTAATTTGAATACAATGCACGGATGGTTCTTTTTGGTCTTGAATTCTTACAATATATCTTAGATCTCTTTGCCTTTGGAAAATTGTGTGTATGGTCTCTGGCCAAAGTACTTCTTATGTTCAACAAGCATTTGGTTGGCATGCTACAAGGAGCGTCCCAAGGACTTCCTGAAATGTGCCCCGCTGGTTAGATCTGTTCCTGGAGAGTGGTTTTGTTACTGCATCTTGAAATATTGGGCAGTATTATTGCTATTATAAAATGAAAAGAAGTTAAGTGATTTGCATCTTGAAATGTGTTCTATGGCCTTCCTTTGTGGTTTTCTATTTGTTGTGTCTTGGAACCTAATCTCTGTCAGATGAAAAAAAGCACAAACCTCGTGCCATATTCTCAGGTCTTTTCAATTGGATCTCTATGTTGGAGTCTATATGTAGGGTGATTATTGAATATAATTTGAGTAGATCAGTTTTATCCGACTTGCTTCCTCTGTTTTCAATGCAACTTTCATTCCTACTCTGTTTTCTGCTTCACTCACTCAACCTCACAGTTGTATAGAGAGACCCTTTCAAAGTGTTGAAGTTATCCCATATTTTTTCAATCATAAAAGTCCAGTCATCTGTTAAGGAATTGAGTGTTTTGAGTTTTTCTTATTTCAAAACTGGTGGGGTATGTGATCTTATTAAAGAACAAAACCAAAAAAGAAAAAAGAGCAGGCAGTGGTGCTTATGCTTTCAATCATTGAAATGAAATATGTTCACATACCCCACCAGTTTTGAGTGTTTTGACTTTTTCTTATGATTTTGCTGTTGGGATGAAAGCTAAATGTTGCTTGTTCTTGACTAGGTGGGTTATTTTGCCAACCAAATAAGCTAAGGTGCAGTTTGGATAGTGAGATGAGATGAGATGGTTTTAGATGAAAGTTGAAAGTTGAATAAAATATTGTTAAAATATTATTTTTTAATATTATTATTATTTTGAGATTTGAAAAAGCTAAATTGTTTATTATATTTTGTGTAGGAATTTGGGAAAGTTATAATGATGAGATGAGATAAAACACTTTCACTATCCAAACGGGGCCAAATCTTTGTTCTGTTCTTTAGCAGCTTATTCTCTTTATGTGGGGGTGAAAAGAATAGTGAAGTTGGGAACATTTAAGAGCTGTAAAGTTCTTGTATGCCTGAGGGCTTTAGGTGGGTTATATTCTTCAGAAAACGTAATTTTTTGTACAGTATAAACATTGAATTAAACTAAATGATAGTAAAAGGTTAATACCTAGCAATAAATAAAAAACAGATAAGAAAATGATAATATCTAAAATTAAAAATCATCCACTTTGGTAAATTGCATCAATTTTATAATTAAGATTCAAGATTCACAAAAAAAAATATTAATAATAATTTTTTTTAAAAAAAAAAAAAAAAAAAAACCGGATTGGAAAACCCGGTCTCGTTCGGAATTCACTTTCGATTGGAATTCGGCTTCGGACATTCGGATCGGGAATTCCCATTCGGGAATACACATTTTCAGGTCGGGTGGAAAGCTTCACATTTGGGCCGGGCCGGACAAACAATCATAGCCCCCATTGTTTTTAGAAAAAAGCTTTGCACCGGTCCGGCTGTTGTTGGGGCTTTAACAGCCACCAATAGAATTTTTCCACGTTAGCGATTCCACACAAAATAGAAGAGGCGCATCACATTGAATAGAATAGAAACTCATTCTGTAAAACTCAACCTCACATTAAGCCCCAGTCGAACCTCGCTGTTGTAGCTAGGACTGTTCATCCGGGTTCCAACCCGGGAACCCGGGTATACCCGGCCCGGGACCCGGGTTTCAAACCCGGGCCGGAACCCGGACCGGGTTTATCCGGGTCAGACCCGGGCCGGAACCCGGATAAATCCGGGTTTTTCGAAACCCGGATTCCGGATTCCGGGTTGAACCCGAATTTTTTTTTTTTTTTTTTTGTTACACAAATACATGTAAAATAAAAAAATCAATATTCATCATGTAAAATGCATGCGACATACAAGATGCAATCAACTACATATTACATTGTTTGAACTAATTTGCTAAGAATATTACAAAACACATACATTACTTTAATTAAACTCTAATACATAAAAATCAGAAATAATAGAACTAAAAGTAAACACTCCAGCTCCAAAGTATAAGCCACCACCAACGATAACAAGGAGGCCCAAACCCACAACAACACCCATCTGCAAGAAAAAAAATATATATATGTCATTGGTATTACTCGAACAGATAAGAAAAGAGAGTTGTTGAGAATATTTATTACTATGATTTTAATTTATCTGTCTATGGTTAGCTATGCTGTTAAGTATCCCATCAATAACCAACCATCTAGGTAGAAGACAAACTTTCTATGGTTATCTGTCTATGGTTATCAAACTTTCTTTGCATTATGACATCTCATTACAAGAACCGGTAGAAGACAGAGAACTTACAGTATTTCCTCCATTTCTATTGTGTCAAAATTCTCATTCATCCAATATCCGTGTTCCTTCCAGCTTTATCAAACACCATCCCAACCACCGTGACCTAAAACCAACAAGATTTAAGAATTGGCCATAGCAAAGAGAACATGGACAACACAGGCACTACTTCAACAGAAACTGGTCCCCAAAAAAAGTAAGAAAAAGTTTTCAAATCTCAATTCATATTTCGTTTATGAAGCCTACGTAAATTAGATCTAAGAGATATATTAACAGAAGAAACTGAAACTTTTTCATGCAAAATTTGTAGTACATTAAGAAAGTAAGATTATGCAAGAAGAAAACACTTACTCTTGAATTTTTTTAACATGAATGAGAAGAGAGAC
Organism: Juglans regia; assembly: GCF_001411555.2. NCBI lineage: Eukaryota > Viridiplantae > Streptophyta > Magnoliopsida > Fagales > Juglandaceae > Juglans > Juglans regia. The sequence continues at coordinate 9,887,755 of NC_049915.1, read as the reverse complement.
TCACTGCAGCCTCTGTTGAAGATGAAGCTACAGAATCATCTAAAAAAATATTAACAATGAGTTAGATAGATAATAAATCGAGATAAATAGATATTAAAAAAATATTTCAAGTTTCAAACTTACCTTCAAGATCCATTGACTGTACATATTCTTCCAACTCCTGGATGTCGACAGGTTTGGTCCTTAACCAATTTTGAGTGCAAATGAGGGCTTTGACGGTCTCTGGAGACAATGAGCTCCTAAAAGGATCCAAGATGCGTCCTCTAGTACTAAATGCGGACTCTGAGGCAACAGTGGAAATGGGAGTGGATAACACATCACGTGCTACCTCAGCAAGGACAGGATAATTGGTGGCATTAACTCTCCACCAATCCAAAATATCAAAACTGGGTGATTTCTGTGCACACCCCTCCGACAAATACCGATCTAGTTCTGATCTAAACTCTATAAACCCTTGCTCCAAAAGAAATTTCTCTAACCTGATATCAAATTTAGTCGACATAGTACTAGAAGTAGAAGTAGTGCTTGGCCTCCCTTGAACCACATTAGAACTCCCCCCACTATCCACACGAAATTTGTTATACTGCTCAATCAAGCGCCTTAACAATAGTTTAACCTTGGCCTCTATCCTATCCGCCAACTCATCCCCTTTGCACTGATTCAACCAAAACTTCAGTGCTATCATTTTATATCGTGGATCAAGCACAAAAGTAACATATATCATCAAGTTGAATCTATCTGTACTACCCCAATATTTTTCATACTTACTTTTCATATTTATGCCCATGGTGCTAGTGATAATATCATGACTATTGCACATATCATTTAATGTATCTTCAATTGTGCAGAGTTCTTAGAAGTATACATTAGCCGTCACATACAAAGAACTAGAAATGTTCAATGTAACATCATAAAATACTTTCAGCAATTCTACAAAAATATGTGCTTTTCTCCAATCATCAACAGTGGGGTTCACGAATTCACTATCCACACACATATAATAGTGTTCAAAGGCTTGTTTGTGTTTTTCAGCGGTACTCAACATTAAATATGTGGAGTTCCATCTAGTAGGAACATCCAAGCAAATCATCCTCCCACTAATATTTTCCTTTACCACACAAGCTTTGAACTTGGCAAACCTCGACGGTGAAGACTTCACATATCTAACGGCATCTCTAATTCTTGTTACAAACTCATAAACTTCTCTCAAGCCGTCCATAACAATCAAATTCAATATATGGGCAGCACACCGCATGTGAAGAAACTCACCACCCAATATGGTACAATCACTACCCTTTATTCTCCTCCTCATATAATCAACAGCAACATCATTAGAAGAAATATTATCAACTGTGATAATCAAGATTTTATTAATCTCCCAATCATGCAACCCCAAGTCTAACATCCTCCCAATAGTTTCGCCCCTATGGTTGGGAATTTGACAAAACTTTAATATTTTTTTGTGCAATTTCCAGTTGCAATCAATAAAATGTGCAGTAATACACATGTAGTTCATATTTTGCACCGATGTCCAGGTATCGGTGGTTAGAGAGATTCTTTGACCATCCAACAATTTTTTTTAGCTGTATCTTCTCTTCGTTATACAGCTTAATACAATCCCTTTTTAAAGTGATTCGGGATGGCAAAGTAAATCGAGATTCTAAATCAGCCACATACTCGACAAACCCTTCGTTCTCCACAAGCCTAAAAGGCAATTCACACCTAATAAAAAACTTAGCAGTTGACACCCTAAGTTTTTCTGCATCATACTTCACTAGACTTTGTGGGCTACACACTCTTCCCTCTCCATCCCTCTCAACACCAGATGACTAACTTTTTCCAACTCCTTTAAATCTAAGAAGGGAAGTTTTACATGCATTCCGGAGGTGGTGTAACATAGATGAAGTGTCATTCTTGTAGTGACAACTGTATAGCTTAGTGCAATAATTACATTGAGCTTTTGGGTTATTATGGTCAAGAGATTGCACTTTAGTAAAGTGTTCCCAAACCACCGATTGTTTACTAAGTGTTTTTTTTTATTGCTTGGGTAAAGGTGGGATGGAATGGGTAGGTTGTTGTGTATATGTGGATGAAAGGGTTGGAATACTCCCATGCTCCTCTACATCCAATGGAATAGACGAGGAGTCACCACCAACCCCTTGGGTTGTACCGACATTACAACTCACAGAATCTTCTTCCATCTGTTATTGAGTAATAAAAACCACCAAACACAATATAATAAATAATCAAACACTAATAATCAATTTGCAGAATTTAAGCAATTTCGGTTGAAGAAACATAAAGCAATTAAAGCAATTTAAGCAATTTGCAGAATTTATTGGATTATTTCTTTATTTCGTTATTTAAGCAATTTGCAATAAAGAGAAGCATTGTTAAAAAACACACCTAGTTAATTTTGTTAACACCAAATTATTTTCTTTCATGGTTGCAGAAAGTTTTCTTATCTACAATGTGGTCTAGGAAAAAAAATAGGGTCGAATCGAAGTAAATCTACAAGTAACATCCGTGAATGTAGAGGTTGAAAGAGAATAAAATGAGAATAGATCAGGAAATGAATCTAGGTAATTATGAAGAGCTAATTGCGTGCAGCTACTATTGGGATCTTAAAAAGAAGATTGGGTCATGGTGGCTTGCATGGTATATTTCTATATTTATTGTTAAGATCATATATTAATTTATATAACTAAATTTACCAGTTTTTATTAGTTAAACTTTTGAGATAAGAGTATTATTAGAGTAAAGGTACTGATTTAACATATATAGAGAGATCAAGATCAAGGGAATGTCTAGTCAGGATTTAGGCTTGCTTTTGGTATCGCATGCAGAGTGTGTTAGCTAGCTAGGAGGGAGGGTTTCATTCACATCAGTTTATTTTGAGAGAAATTTCTTAAAAGAGTGCACAAAGATCAAAACAAACTTAGGCTTTTGGGATCACAGAATTGTGGGAGTTTGGAGATATATGGGCATTTTTAGTTGAGAAACTTTATGTCATATTTGATTTCTGAAACTAAACAAAATCTAAGCATGCTTCGGCTTATGCGTGGAATCATATTTTTTTCTCAGTAAAAGAAATCTTACAAACTTGCAAGAAAAAATAATCAATTTACTAATACACTTTAATTGGTTCTACTAATCTAAGAAACATATTTATTCATTGATTAATGGACCTTCACATAAGGTGTTGTGCCGAGGAAACATTCATGTCTATTAAAGGATATTTATATCTATTTTTTTTAAATCCAACCCCTCTTGAATCTCTGGTACCTCATTTTATAAAGAAACAGAGGCAACAAAACAATGCAACAGAATCATAGTTACACAAGTTAGAACAACCAAACCCAACAAATAAAATCAAGTTGGATATTCCCCTAACAATTAAAACCAAACCCAGTACTCTACTCAACCAAGTGATTACCCCATCCATTCCTCACGCACAGAATCATAGTTACAGAGAGAGAGAGAGAGAGAGAGAGAGAGTACCCAAACAAGTGAACAATGCCCTAGAGGGAAAGGTCGACGGTGACCGAGATGCAGCGACCGAGATGCGGCGAGGACGAGCGGCGGACGGTCACGGGGTCACAGCTCACGGGCTGAAGGGGCTTAGGGTTTCTGAGTTTGGTTTTCAGAAACAGCGGCAGCGAGAGAGACGAGATGAATATACCCCAATCAAAACAAAATGACGCCGCTTGATACCGGCAAAGATCCGTACCGCCAAACCCGACCGGTTGTCCGGTTTCAACGAGTTTGATCCGGGCCGAAAAACCGGAACCCGGTTTCCGGGTTCCGGACCGGGCCGGGAAAAAATCCGGCCCGGATGAACAGTCCTAGTTGTAGCACTAACATGAAGTAATTTCTGCAAAACTCAACCTCGGTCATCACAGAAATTTCTCCAATGTTTCACGGATGTGGTAAGTTACATGAAAAAAAAAAAATTTTCCATGAAACTAACAAACCATGCAAGATTTCTCTCTCAGACGCACGAAATCATATAAATTTGTGTTTGACCAGATAGTTCAGTTCATCTTCTTCCTCACTTCAATAGACCCTCTCTTCTCTTATCGAACTACGCTTCCATGGAGGGTCATAACACAGACATCGTTGCAGACTTGCGGCAAGGATGGGTTGAACAGTAGTAATTACAGAAAAGAAAAATCAAGGTTTAGTTGGGACATAAGGGCAATAGAATTCTAGATTTGCGAAAAAAATCCAGGTTTATTTGAGAGAAAGCTGTAAATTTTGGTTGCGTATATTGTGAAGGGCTTGGGGGTGAAGGAAAGTTCCGTATGGCAGTTTAGAATTCTAGATTTGCTTGTTGGGTGGGGAATTGGGATTTTGAATGGAAGAGGAAGCTTTTTTACAGGAGTAGTCGAGTAGAACTAGATGTAATCTCAAAGGCGGCCACTGTTGATATAATCTCCAATAACCAGTTGCTTACTCGTTCAACCTTTGGTCTGTACTATTTTCGAGAGGGAATGAGGGCCTGGAGAGGATGTGTGTGATCTCCTCATGTGCGGTCACATGGGAGTTAAGTTGGCAAGCTTACTTGGCATTCACCCATTGGAGGGCTGCTATTTAGAGAATAACAGATCGACCTGCTAGAAGATTAACTCTTGTTTTTAATATTGTAATTGAGGCTCTCAGCAAAATGGTAAACAATTATTGTTTATGCAGGTCTTCTCTCTCTCTCTTTTTTTCTTCTTTTTTTTTTTTTTTTTTTGTTGGGGGGGGCTAGTAATATTAGTGTACTTGACATTTCTCAGCCATGGCGTATCATACCTTTGATATTTTGTGGGGTGAATGTAGGCCACTTTTGCTCTTTGAGGGTCCCTTTTTTATGTTTTGAAAGCTGTTTTTGGGTTGAAAGTAAATTTGGCTGTGTAAGTAGGTTCCCATGAGTAATATTTTAAATATAGATAGTCTGGCTAGCATTGGGGTGCAAGTTATCCTATTTACCCAATGATAGTCTAGCTAGCATTGATGTCAAAAGAGATATTTTCTAATAAGCTGCTATATGAAGAACTGCAATGAAATTTTATGCAATTTCAGAATTTTAAACCAAGAAATGAACAGTCAGAAGCTTTTGGTTTGTAGTTTATTGGAAGTCTCCAGAGATTGTTATCATTTGCATATATCAACAAGAATACAAATTGAGAGACAATAGAGGGTCCTAATAGATGATACATCAGTCAACTCACATTCTCTACTGTGACTTGTTAGTAATCATTTCTTGCCTGTTGATATGCAATGGTATGATATCATGATTTTGCAGGTTTAATAAGAAAATTACCCTTTGACTTGGTACATGTCACACCATTGCAAAAGAGGGTATATTATTACGCAATTACTGACTAGAATATCTTTGCAGGAATTACACTTTCCAATGTTTTCCAAAAGGTTTTCCTCAGTTACTTGTATTTGTGCAGGTGGAATCATTGACCAATCAAGAAGAAGTTGAATTGCGCTCCAAAATTGAAGCCCTGGGATTAGAAGTTACGAAAGTCCCTTCAAAATCAGTGCAGCCTCTTGGGGAGGTAATTTAAGAGAAATAACTTGCATCTTATCACACCTTCATACCATAATTGTGAATTTTTATACCTCCAGTTGGATATAGCCAAGCAGCTGGATGAATTATCAGAGAAGTTAGAAGATGTAGATGAGCGGATTTCTTCGGCAATGGCTGCAGATCCGCAGGTGCAGACACTTTTGAGCGACACTGCTGATGTTTGGATGCCAGTAATCACTGCTACTGCTGAGGAGAGACGTAACTTTACTGTGCCATTCAAAGATGATTACTCTGAAGTGAATGGGAAAAATTAGTTCCTGAATTCTGACTTCTGTATACTTGATTCTTGATTTTCTGCCTCTCTCATTGCAACTTTTATTTATTTATTTATTTATTTATTTATTATGGACAAGTGAAAGATTAAAAATAAAATGGGGAATGCTAAGATCTCCGTGGGAGCCCTTATAGATAAGAATGAGAGCTGATTTAGATTCAGAGATGAGATGAGATGAGATGGTTTTAGATTAAAGATGAAAGTTAAAAATATTGTTAGAATATTATTTTTTTTAATATTATTATTGTTTTGGGATTTAAAAAAGTTGAATTGTTTATTATATTTTGTGTGAAAATTTAAAAAAGTAATGATAAAATGAGATGAGATGAAATACTTCTTAAATCCAAACGGAACCTCAACTACTCTTAGTTAAACTAAAGAAGACAACTATGGATTGTTTGGGGATAGAAATGGTTTTATTTCATCTTATCTCATTTCAAAATCTCTTATAATTTTATTCTCAAACATTATTTAAATACAAACACTTTTCAATTTTAAATATTTAACTTTTTCATCAAATCATTACTTAATTATTATAGTTTTTTCAGACTTTCAAATAAAATACAAAAAAGAATTTAATTTTTTCAAATTCTAAAACAAAACAAAAAAAAAATATTATATTTTAACAATATTTTATGTTTGTAATATTGTTGAATTTTAACTTTTTTTTTTGTCATTTTTCAAAATTCAATAAAACATCATATCTCAAATTATTTTACTATTATTTCTAAATTATTTTACTACTATTTACAAAAAATTTATCTCATCTCCATTTCTCAAGCATTCCCTAAAACCCGTTATGTTTGTATATAAGAGGTTTTCATCAATAAGAGGTTTTCATAAACTCTGAATATTGTAAAACTTTGTACGTTTTTCTTTTAAGATGATGGTTTTGATATAATGCCATTTTAAACGTCTCTTTTTCTTTTTAATTTAGTTTGTAAATCATTTATTTTTTAAAAAATATATTGAAGATGATTTTTTGAGTAGTACGTCAGAGAAAATTGTGAGTAATTCCAATACAAGGATTGAAAAACTGCCTCCGATTTTTTTTTTTTTTAATCAAAACATAACTCCAAATTTCATTAATAAGAATCAGTTACAGTTTTGTCCTGTAGAATCAAACTATACAGACCCTCAGGGCCATCCTCCATCCATATTATCTCTTCACTTACATTCAATGAAAACTTTGCTAAAAAATCAACTACTTTGTTTGCCTCTCTAAATGTATGAGTAACAAGCCATTGAGGCCTGTTGTGTAACAAACCCCGTATATCTTCAATTGTCTGACCTCCCCACTCCCAGTTTTCTTCTCTATTGTTTACAGCTTTAACAATGCATAAAGCATCCCCTTCTAATTCAACTTCACCCATCTGCAGCTCATCACACATCTTCATAGCTTTCCATAAAGCAGTAGCTTCTGCTTGAGTTGCTGTCATGACACTTGATTGTGGTATACATGCAGATAACAAAATATCCCCTTCTTGATCTCGAAACACAATTCCAATTCCCATCCTCTTGCTACCCTTCAGAAGGGCAGCATCCCAATTTATTTTTGTCACCCCCTCCCTTGGCTTTTTCCATCTCACCTCCCTTCTTTCTGCAAAATTTCTTCTAGGGCATTCTGCACTATTTGCTACCATGTACTCAGTCATTGTCATTTTAGCTTGCTTAAAAATACTAGTAGGACTATTGAAGCATGATTCAAATATAAATTTGTTTCTCCTTCACCAAATATTCCTCAAGACTATAGCAATCAATTCCAATTCTTCCATACTCAAAGATTGTGACATTTTCCTCCATACAAACCCAAAATCCACTTCTTTAGATGGCCATTTCTGAACTGGACTTTTGCTTTCTGCCCAAACATCCACTACTGCAACACAACTGCAAAAAACATGACAAATAGTTTCTTCATACTGATTACATATAGGGCAGCAAGGATTTTCAAGTATTTTCCTTTTAAACAAGTTCCTTCTAGTTGGCAGGCAATTATTTAAAGCTTTCCAAATGAAGATCTTTGTAACCCCCAGGACTTTTAATCTCCAAATACCATTACATCCTTCATCTTCAAGAAAAACCTCGAGGACTCCCCTTGCAACCTTTTCCTCCTCTGCATTTCGAAATGGTAAGCAGATTTCACATTGAAAACCCCACTCTTGGAAGGTGCCCAGATTTGTTTATCTGGCCTACCAGCTTTACTGACAGGTAAACCACATATAATCCTAGCCTCAACCTCATTGAACACTTCTTTCACCAACTCCAATTTCCACTCACCCTTTTCTCCATCAATGAGCACTGCCACCTTATCAACCTCATTTAAGCACTTGATGGGAGATTGTATTTTATAAGATGATAGTTGAGGAATCCACCTATCACCCCATATTTTTATACTCTCCCCATTACCAACCCTCCACACAAGCCCCTCTTTTAACAAGTTCATAGCTCCCCACAAACTCCTCCAAATTAATGAAGGTTTGCTGCCTAGCTTTGCTTCCAACAAACCAGAAAATTTAAAATACTTGTCATGTAAGACCCTGGCTGTAATAGATTCAGGATTTTTAAAAGCTCTCCAACACTGCTTTGCTAGAAGAACTTTGTTGAAACTCTCAAGTTCCCTAAATCCAAGACCACCACATTTTTTTGAAGCTCCCCGTTTTGTCCCAACCCATCCACCTTATCTTTTTGTCATTTCCTTTGAAGCTCCACCAGAATTTCTCCATATTATTTGCTATCTCCTTACAAAGTTTTTTTGGGAGTGCAAACACACTCATACAGTAAATAGGAATCGATTGAATCACTGCCTTTAATAGGACTTCTTTCCCAGCAGGAGACAGGAAATGATTCTTCCAATTGTTCAGTCTCAACCACACTTTATCCTTGATTCCTCTAAAAGTATCATATCTGGATTTCCCCACCATTGCAGGTAATCCTAGACACTTTTCAAAGCTATTCTGAACTCGAGCACCCAAATCTGTTATAATCCTTTCCCAATACATTTTCCTTCCATTTGAGCTAAACATAATAGTGGTTTTCTGTTTGTTTAGGCATTGCCCTGAGGCCCTTTCATAAATCTGCAAAATGCCCCTTATTTTCACCCATTCCTCCCAACAAGCCCTTCCAAAGATGATGCAGTCATCAGCAAAGAGGAGATGACTAAGCTTTACTCCACCTCTTGCCACTGCCACTCCTCTAATCAACCCTGCCCCTTCAGCCTCATTTATCAAACCACTCAAGCCTTCAGCACATAATAGAAAAAGATAAGGAGAAAGGAGACAGCCCTATCTCAGCCCTCTTGATGGAATAATCACCTCTCCAGGTTGTCCATTCAGCAACACAGCATAGGAGACAGTGGTAATGCATGTCATAATCAAATTAATCCACCTCCTTCCAAAGCCCATTTTCACCATTATTACCTCAAGGTAACACCACTCTACTCTGTCATAGGCTTCTGAGATGTTTAGCTTCAAAGCCATTGTCCCCATCTTACCCTTCAGTCTGGTTTTCATAGAATGAAGTGCTTCATAGGCTGCCACTATGTTATCCGTGATTAATCTATCAGGGATGAAGGCACTCTGATTCTGTGAGATCACACCATTTAACACTTTCTTCAATCTATTTGCCAAAGTTTTTGCAATGAGCTTATACAAGACATTGCACGAGCTTATTGGCCTGAAATCCCCCACCTCCATAGGCTCAGACAGCTTTGGAATCAATGCTATGTATGTGAAATTCAGAGACTTTTCAAACTTGCCATTTAGAAAACTCAAAGCTGCTTTACTGATCCCTTCACCCACAATCCCCCATAAGTTTTGGTAAAAACAAGCACTATATCCATCTGGGCCAGGAGATTTATGAGGGCCCATGTCTCTCAAAGCTACCTCCACTTCCTCCCTACTAAAACTTTTTTCTAACTTCTCATTCATATAACTTGTTATTCTTTTATCAATGGGGCGTATGCATTCCTCAATGGCCTCCCTTGGTGGAGATTCAGATCTATAAACTTCAGAAAAATGCCTCTTAAAAGCTTCAGCTATCTCATTTTCCTCAGTTCTCAAAACTGATTGAGCATCCTTCACAAACAGCACTCTATTTCTTTTCTTCCTCTAATTGGCACAAGCATGGAAGAATTTTGTGTTCTTATCTCCCAATTTGTACCAATTCATCTTTGCCCTCTGTTTCCATCTTAGATCCTCCTACTCAAGCAACTTCCTAACCTCTTTTTTTGCTCTCTCAGTTCAATTACTACCTCGGGACCCTCCATATCTTGCAATTCCTTTATCCTTTTTGTTAACTGCTCAATATTCCTTCCTCTATCCCTGTCTTTCTTTCTAAATCCTTTTGTTAACTCATCACTACATTTTAACAACAGATTCTGCACATGTTTGATTGGCTTAGGTGTTAACTGCTTCTTTTCCCAGACTTTTTTCACAACCCCCTCACATTCATCCTCCTTTAACCAGCTGGCCTCGAATTTAAACAAAAATCTTCTTCTCCTCTCCCTAAACTTTTCATTACTAGCAGTCATTAATAAATGTTTATGGTCTGAACTTCTTGCAACTAGACCTTCCACCTTGACTAAATGAAAACATCCTCTCCAGTCCTTATTTGCTACATATCTGTCTAATCTTTCTTTTGTAAAAGTATGATCAGCATGACCATTACTCCATGTAAAGCAATCCCCCACATAACCCATATCAAAGAGCTCATTTATTTGTAAAGCATCACGAAACATCCCCATGTGACCCTCAGGTCTCATCTGTCCCCCTTTCTTTTCAACTTGTGTTAAAATCTCATTAAAGTCCCCTGCCACACACCAAGCTCTTCCCTCACAAGGTTTTAAACTAGACAATAGCTCCCATGTGAACTTCCTCTTGGCAGCCTCCGGATGCCCATAAAAACCAGTAAACAACCATTCTTTTCCATTATCATTTTTAACCATGGCATTAATATGCCATTGAGAAAAATTGATAATCTCCACCATTACTTCTCCAAAAGAGAACCAGACCTCCCTTCCTTCCTAAAGAGTCAACCACAAAACAACCCTCCATTTTTAACTTGTTTTTTAATCCCTTTATTCTTCCTGCTTTCACCATTGTTTCCATTAGAAAAATCAAGCCAGGCCTCCTTTCCTTAACCATAAGGTTAAGGTCTTGAACTGTCCGAGGGTTGCCAAGCCCTCGGCAGTTCCATACTAAGGTTTTCATTGGTCTTGGTGGGGCTGCTCAGCAGCCTCCACCATACAATTGAATCCATACCCTCCATCCCAACAATTCCCCTTCTCAATCTTTTTCCCCTTCCCTCCATAGGTCCCACCCCATCTACATTATCAATAGCATTTCTTTTCAAAATCAAATTAGAAGGTTGAGACTCACCATAAGTTTTAAGGACACGAGCCCTTCTCTTCCAGCTACTAGCTCTACCCTTCTTTTGGTCATTAACATTCATTAAGCTTGCTGAATTGGATTCACTATCAGTAGCAAGTGAGAGAACCACCTTAGGATCTTATATTGAGCTCACTGTGTTTGGCACCAAAGTTTGTTCTACTTTGATCATCTTCTGCTTCTCAAACCCTTGAGTCATCTCAACCACCTCTGTTGTCTCAATACCACCTTCCATGCTCCCCTTTTCCTTCCTCAATACACCTCCACCTATCACCACCTCTCCATTTTCCCCTTGATCAGTATTAGTGGAATTCCTTCCCATTCCCGAAGCTTTTGGTTGCCTATCTGCCCGATTATGTCTAACTGTTGAGGCCCTCATCCAAACTCCAAACTGTTTTGAGTCAATATCTTCATTTGTATCCCCCAACTCTCCACCCAAACACCCCTTCTTAGAGTGCATTATACAACTACAACGAAAACATATTCTAGGTAGGTTTTCAAACCTAAATGGAATCCAGAGCTGTTTTCCTTCAAAACTCACTGTTCTTCCTCGGGCTAAAGGTTTTGTAAGCTCACACTCCACCTTCACCCTCACCTTCAAAACTCACTGTTTTCCTTCAGAAAGTGGCCCCAAGCCACCTCATTCTCCTCACCTACCACTTCTAGAACCTTCCCAATGGATTTACCAATCAATTCCCCCATCTTGCAATTCATTCCTCCAAGCGGCAGGTTGTACATCTGGATCCAAAAGATTGCAGTTGTGAAATCCAAAAGGTGAGCCTACGTACTTCCATCAAACAGTTTAAGAGCAAACAGATGGCTGTCAAACAGCCATGGGCATCCCGCAAGAACTCTGTTTCTATCTCCACAATTTGCAAAGGTCACCACAAAAGTATTTGTTCCAATCTTAGTAAGTTCCATGCTCATGTTTACTCACCAGATCTTCTCCATCATCTTCCTCACAGTTTCCTTACCGATTGTTCGATCTGAGCAAATTCTTCCAACTAAGCTCCTCTCCCCATTTTTCCGTAATTCCTCCATATTTCCCAAATCCACGGCTATCGGAATGCTCTCCTCATCATTCAGTCTTAATCGCTCCCATTCCACTTCAATTTCCTCCATCTTCGATCTTCACCACCACCATCAAAAGCTAACTTCAGCTCCCCTTACTCCACACGAGAATAAAGGAGACTAACTAACTTCTCCTCTGTCGCCTACTGGAGGAGAGAGAGAGAAGAATCGCCACAAAAAAATTGTCAATCGATTAACTACCTCTGACTTTAGAGATCGGTTTTGTATTCTTTTTTTCTTTTCTTTTCTTTTTTTTTTTTTTTTTTTTTTTTTTGAGTAACTCATTTCCATTCAATCAAACCAAAGGATACACGGAGGGAGGTCCTCCAACGTTACAATATAATCATAATTGGAAAGAGCATCTTTTGCTAACAAGTGAGCTATAGAGTTGTCATTTCTCCTTACATGAGAAACCTTCCACTTAGCAAAGTTTTCTAAGAGTTGTTTTGTTTCACATACAAACATACTTGCACTGTTACAGCCTTCTTTGTCCCTTCTCAAATTGGTGATGACTTGTAGGGAATCCCCTTCAATAATTACCTGTGTTAGACCAAGCTCCAGTCCAAACTATACTGTTTTAAGAGCTCCAAAAGCCTCAGCTATCAATGGATCAGGGAAGAGATTTTCTTAGACCTCATGGTTGCAATGATTTTGCATGTGCTATCCCTAACTGCCACTCCCACTACGATGATACCTCTAGCCTTATCAACTAGACTGTCCCTGTTCATCTTGAGCCAGTTTGATGGTGGAGCCTGCCAAACATCAGCTGAAGTACAAACCTTACTGGAGCTACAACCCTGATTGGATGCCTCCTCGTTCAGCATTTGTCTCAATTGCTATGGTGGAGGTTGTTGAACAGCCCCACCAAAACCAATGAATTGTCTCAATTGGAACTGTCGGGGGCTTGGGAACCCCCAGACAGTTCATGATCTGCACCAAATGGTGCTTAAAAAAGCTCTCATCCTTTGTTTTCTTGATGGAAACAAAGAGTAAAAGAGATAAGATTGAAGCCATCAAAAAACACTTGGGTTTTTATAACAGTTTTGTCATTGACTGTAAAGGAATGAGTGGTGATCTTGCTTTTCTTTGGAAAGAGGATATTGAGGCAGTAGTGCACACATTTACTAAACACCATATTTCTCTGTTGGTGAAGGGGTCTAAGGAGGGAAAGAAGTGGTTGTTGATTGGGTTCTATGGACACCCCATCACCACTAAGAGGAAGGAAAGTTGGCAGTTACTTCAAGCTATTAAACCAGAGAGTTCAAAAGGGTGGATGTGTGCTGGAGATTTTAATGAGATTCTTAATTATAGAGAGAAATGGGGAGGGGCTTTGAGATCAAGTGCTCAGATTGAGGCTTTTAGAACTGCTGTGGAGGCCTGTGAACTCTATGATATGGATTCCATAAGTAATAAATTCACTTGGACGAATGGGAGACATGGTGGAGCCTTTACCAAAGAAAGGCTTGACAGAGCCTTATGTAACTCCTGTTGGGCTGAGTCATTTCCAAACTCAAGGGTCTACACTCTTCCTGCTTTGAGCTCAGACCACTGCCCCTTGCTGGTTACTATGGATGAAAGCCAACCTCAAGGAATCAGGAAGAACAAACCTTTTAGACTGGAAGCAAGCTGGTCTCTAAGGGAGGACTATCTTAAATTGGTGGAGGAAACTTGGCTTAGTCCCATGGAATCTAAGAACAAACTGCATGCTTTTAAAGAGGGACTTAAAATGTGCAAACAGAAACTCATACAGTGGAATAAAGGAGTTAGAGGCAACTCTAAAGAACAGGTGGCTGAGCAACTGACCCTCTTGAATGAACTACAAAAAGACAACAAAGGCCACCTGAATGAACAAATCAAACAGGCTCAAAAGGCTATCAACAGACTACTAGAGGAAGATAACCTTAGATGGCAGCAGAGAGCTAAGCAAAGGTGGCTGAGAGAGGGTGACAGAAACACTAAATTTTATTTTTCCACCAATGTGCTTCTCTCAGAAGGAAAAATAATTTGATAAAGATGCTGGTGGATGAAGATGGGCAGGTGGTGCAATCCAAAGACGGTATTAGCTCCCTCTTTCAAAGCTACTACAAAGATCTCTTCACCACCTCATCTCCAAATAACATCTCTGGATGCTTGGATGCAATGGAGTCTCGAGTATCAGAAGCACAGAATGCTACTCTCATAAGACCTTACACCCAACAAGAGATTGAAGAGGCCCTTTTTCAAATGGAGGGCCTCGGCTCTCCTGGCCTAGATGGCTTCCCAGCAACCTTTTACCAGAATCATTGGTCCCTCATTGGCAAACAAGTCAGTGAAGCCATATTACAGGTACTGAATTCGAATGGCAGTCTCACTGTTGTTAATGACACCTTCATTTCCTCAATCCCCAAGAAAAAGAACCCCACTAAAGTCACAGAATTCATACCCATATCTCTGTGCAATGTCATGTATAAGCTCATTTCTAAAGTAGTGGCAAATAGACTCAAGAATGCATTGCCTCTTATCATTTCTAACTCACAGTCTGCTTTTGTTCCTAATAGACTCATTTCTGATAATGTGATAGTGGCCTTTGAAGCTTTACATATTATGAAGGCTAAAATGACAGGAAAGGAGGGTTACATAGCACTAAAATTAGACAAGAGCAAAGCCTATGATAGACTAGAATGGAGCTTCATCAGAGCTGTGTTTATCAAAATGGGTTTTTGTAATCAATGGATAGAGTTGGTGATGAAATACATCGAGACAATATCATATGCTATCCTTGTTAATGGAATCCCTCAAGAATCTTTCCACCCAACTAGAGGGATTAGACAAGGAGACTCCATTTCACCTTATATTTTCATCATATGTGCTGAGGCACTTAGTAGTCTGATCAGTAAAGCTGAAGGGGAGGGACTGATCCATGGGGTCCCGATTGCAAAAGATAGGCTCAGAGTTTCACATCTCTTTTTTGCTGATGATTGCCTTCTTTTTTGCAAAGCTAATGCCATTGAATGGGCCAGACTTTTTGGGTTATTAAGAGCCTATGAATCAGCTTCGGGTCAAAGGCTTAATTTGGATGTATTCAAATGCTCCCGATGCAAGGAGAAATTTATATTTAACTTCTAGGTGTCCCGTGGTAGGGGTAGCGAACCAGAAATCTAATACGAAGATGGCAAAAATAAGCGGATTTTGATTTTATATTAATAGATTTCAGTCAAAATGGGTTGACCTGATAAGATGGTAAATAAACGTGTCAATTATAGGTCAACTCACGAAACCTGCAATCTACATGTCTAATTCGAATAAATTATATTTTTAAATTCTATAGATGTTTAGTTTTATATGTTTTTATTGTTGGGATGTAACATCAATATTAGTATTTGACAATTTTAATTGTCAATGATTTATATAGTTATCTATGTGTTATATATTAATTTTCTTATATATTATTGATTTAAATATTGATCGTTCATGAATCCAATTGTGTTTGTCAATGATTTATATAGTTTATCTATGTGTTATATATGAAATTATATTAATTAGGTCAAATTAAATATACGAGTCAGCTCAAGTCATTTACATGAAAAGAGCTAAGCTGATCATGTTTAGTTAACCCAATAAAAGTTAATTATTAAACATAATTTGTGGATCGTGGTGTCACCCGTTATTTATATGAGTTATGTTATGATTTTAAAGTCTAATTCATTTAATTAAGTAGGTCGTGTTAGGGTTGATCCATGTAGCGTAATACTCATTAATTAACATGACATGAATACAACCCATGAACACGAGTTGCAGTCCCTATCCCGTGGAAATAGAGAAGCTGCTAGCTAGGCTTCAGAGCATTGGTAGTGAAGTTGCTAAACTTTGGCTACATTTTGACTAGAGAATTCACCTCTCTTACTTTAGCTAGCCACTTTTCATGGACATCAAATAACAAACTCTCTAAATCTATCTTCATTTTATTAAAATATTTGTATTTAATCTTCATTTCTACTTTTTAATTCTCATGATAATTAGAATGTTTATAAAGTAGGCATCTTGGTAAGTTCTTGAATCCATTCCTATGGGAGATGTGAAGTATGCAAGCTGAAAATATTATAAAAATCTATATTCAACCTCTTCTAGTCATATACACAAACAGTTGACAAGAAAGTGGACATCAAACAAAACCTATATACATAAACTAGTTATTTTTACCCTTAAAGACAACAATTATAATGGACATCTAACCAAGAAAAATCCAGATCAATAAGTTAACCAAAATTGTGCTGCTTTACCATCTCTATGTAATCTGTTTGATAGCAAAGAATAGAAAATAAAATTATTACTAAGATTCGTGTGTTCTATTATAAGCTCTTTTCTAAATTCATAGCTATCAATCTAACCCAAATAACTTAATTTTCTATGCATAACTCTTCAACGAGATTATATAAAGGGCTTTTTTTGTGAAGTAGCTAAGCAACTGAAGATCAGATGGGTAGTTCATGATTGTATTCAATACAGAATTTAGGAGAACTAACATCTCTGTTTTTCTGTCCATTTCCCACATTCTCTCCACAAACACTTACCAAAAAAAAAAAATTCCCCTTCTCTACCTAAACTTTTATGTAAATAGAAGAAGAATAAACCATTTTTCCAGTTACCAAAATCAACTTCATATTATCCAATTGAATGGAAAGGAATTGAACTATCAAGCAGGCAAGTAAAAAAATGAAAAATAATCAAATGAATTCACTTGAAGTACAGAGAAAGACGAAAAGTGATTTCAATCTGTACAAGAGAGAGAGAGAGAGAGGACTTGAAAAAGTTGGAAATAGCAGAAGTCTCCTTTTTAGCGTGAAAATCCGTTAGATTTACTTTATAATAAAAATAACTTTATAATATAACGTACCACATTAAGTATTTGTATATAATCACTTTGTGACTAAAATATTTTCTATTAACGTTAGCAGGTTCAGTACTGATGCTCCAAGGCTTAAAATAATAACGTAATACAGTCTCTATTCACGTCTAATAGCAATTATTATTCAGATGCCTCCAAGTACGCTTTGCTTTCTGTAGTTTCACTTATTATACCACACAAAGTTGGTTTATATATAAACCAAACTAGAGATTCATAGAACAGAAAAATGATTGCTCTTTCTAATACAAAAAATACATGTAAAAAGGCACGGAAATTTCGAAAAGATTAATCGTGCTCATCGTAATCTGACCACAGACAGTAATCGGGCAATCCCTTCATCTGTTGCAAAACCCCAAGCTTGTTTGAACATTAGAGTACTAGACGCAAAACACCACCAATTTTCACGGTGATGCTGCTTTCTTGCAATAATTTTCAAGCCAGTCCATTGTAACACTTTTTGGCCTCTCAAGCGGCAATCCAAGAGCTCGGTCCCATATCAGCTGAACAAAATAATGATACAATTCAAATGATTTCTAAAGGACATAAGTTTATTAAAGAGCAAAAGGACAACCAAGGACAAAGGGAGTATACAAAAGGAAACGCCCAACTAGCAAGACGAGAAAGAGCAAAAATCTTTAAGAGTCTAGAAAACAAGAGAATTGAAAGCCACGGGGAGCACAGACAATGCCTATGATGAATCCGGCTGTGTTATGGAAGAGTCCTGTAACATCTAGACCCTCACATCTCCCTCCCCCAAAATACTTGGAATGGATTGTACAGAAGGTGAAAGGTTTTCTATATTCACATGGGTCAGCCTTGTGAAGGTTTTGAAGCTGAATAAATGGTGTTGTTTACTGCCATTGAGGCATTCCAGCATCAACTTTGGTTCGAACACGGTTAGAGAGAATTGAAATCTAAAAAGGTTCACATGTTCTATTAATTACGAGCACAAGAGAGGTAGCTCTAGTCAAAGAGGTGGAGGGACTGAAGGCGGGGGACACCCTATGGTGCCATTTGGGTGCAAATGGGGGGGCTCTGGTGGGATTTTGTTGATCTGTGATAGAAGGATGGTAGAGAAAGTAGAAGAATAAGTTGGAAAATTCACTATTGCTTACACATTTAAGAAAGTAGATGATAAATTTGAGCCTTCACGGGAATTTACAGCACTAAGGGACACAAGTGAATAACTGAAAACACAAGTAGGGGCAAATCAAACCTGAGAGCATATCCCAATGCTTCTTGATACACCAAAAAGGACAGTATAATATCTGTCAATGTTGAAAAACATTATCATCTCTCTCAAAGAGTATTTATAGCTAAATAAAAAATCATGTCAAAATATTTCGGAGAGAAACAGAATGTCATACCTTGCTTCAGATAAACCAAAATAATTCAGCAGCACCCCACTATGAGCATCAACATTGGGCCATGGGTTTTTAACCTACAATAATTGCAAAGACCAAATACAATCAGCATTTTTTATCCTCATGTGGCTTGATTAGAAGAAACCACAGTATTATGATGATCTTGAAGAAAGAAATTCTGATTCAGCATGCAGTGTAAAGGTCCACAAATGGGGAGGGGTAAACAGGAAGATATGATAGGAAAGAGCCAGCTCCAGTTCTAATTGGAGAGACATGATGAAAAACGTAGAAAAATAATGGGCAGGACCCGCCGGGGGGGGGGGGGAGGATGATAGGCTGGGCCTCTAAGTAGACCATGTCATTTGGAAAGGGTAGCAATCCCTTATAGAATATTTACACACACAGACATATATAGCCATGTATGTGTTAGTTTCACAACCAAACTGCTAATCCTGATTTTATTAGTTGATGTTGAAATTCATCCACGTTATAGAAATAACAGACAATGCTGAACAATTCTCTAACATGTTTACAGACTTTTGCCCACGACTCTCCGACTCTCAAGAGTTTTTCTACTTCAGTATGGTAAAAGACAAATAATAATGTGCATTCAGCATAAGAACCAATCAATTATGTATTTTGTCAGCAAATTACCTTGCCAAGCTCGGTAAGAATAGGAGGCACAACTTCATAAAGCTTGGAAACCTGTGATAGTCAATGCTAGATTAGTGCACAAAGAAATCATTTACCAAATAAAACACCCTTGTTAAGGTTCCTGTATCAAGGCTTGAGGGCTAACCAGCTGAAACAGCGGATCATTGGGTAAGTGCTTCAATGCAAACTCTCTCTGGCATGTGTATCTTGGATCCGTTTTACGCAAAACTCCATGGCCAAATCCAGGAACAACCTGTAAATCCAAACAAGAACTAACATGAATTCAAGACAAAATCAACAGCTCTCCAGACCAAGACTTCCAAAATTGATGAATTTAACTGGAGGGAGACAGAAGAAGAAAACTAAGCAAAATAAAAAGATCACAAGTGGCAAGTAAATATCAGTACTGCAACTTCCTGAGGTTGCCATACAAAAGCAGAGAACCAAAAAAGTTATTCATAGAGGCAAATCACCAAAATAAAATAATATCCCAACCATGGAGAGCTCCATTTTTCTTTTTCCTTTTTGTTTCTTTTGTTCCCCCTTTTATTAATAGTTATACTCTTCTTCATTTACAAGTTCGTAAATAAAAGGATTTTGACAAATCTTACGTAATCTCCAGCTTAAGCACTAAATTTGAATAAGCAAGTTGCAAATTCAGTTTCATTAGGCATCTCATTTTCCTTGCTATATTTTTTTAGATGTATTTTATTCACTAGAAAATTGACAGTTGGCAGATATTGAAACTGCGAAGCACATATAGAGAAAGATGAATAGATCAAATCTCAAAAAAGACTAATCCAAACCAGGAAATAATTTGTTGAAGAAAAGCAAAATGTTCAAAGCAGAGATTATATTGATAACAACGAAAGACATCATCGATACAAGGTGTATACAAGAGATTCCCTAAAAATTACAATGCAGATTCAAAACATTCATTAAATTTAAAAAAGTATGAATGCTGCTTTTAAAAAAGAAAAAGAAATATCAATACTAACAAAAGTAGCCATCAGTCACAATTGAAGATGGCAGTATACGAAAAAAAAACTGATATGTCATCAATAGGAAGATTGGAAATTAAAAAAAAAAATGTTTAAGAAGCTGAATGAAGGGCTATATCTGGCTTCTGTGCAGTCATTTCGATTTTTACTGTTACATAGACATATGACATTGGCAGAGGTTCACATCAAAACTACAAGTAGTTGAAACAACTACCAGCAAGAAAAGCAACAAATGGCTCAGATTTAAGTGAGAGGGAGCCAGAGACTGAATTTTCCATTCAACATAAGAATTCTAAACTAGAATTACAATGTATAAGTAACCAGAACCATCTACAGGCTGCCCAGTGGTTAATCTCAAACCATATATCATATGCTCTTATGGTCACCCACTTGGATACAGTTCAAATTGCCTTGTTAAATTAAACCTCAACACTAGGGTGTGATGACTTTAAGATATTATTTACCTTTCCACCTTTTAAAGTTTTCCAGACGTACTCTTTCAACTGCTCTGACGTTATGTTCTCTCCACACTCATCTACTACAGATTTGATCCAAAGCAGAACTTCCTGCAATCACGATATCATGGAAATCAGAGAAGGGAGAGAGAAAAAGGGAGGAGCAACAAATATCATCTGCAATCAGAAAGAAGATGTATCCCATGATTAGAAATTTAGGAAGTGTTGCTAGGATGACCATGCTAGACATGTAAAGCCAAAATACTGAAGCAATTATGATAACTGCTTGTCTTTCAAAAAATACAATAGAAAAAAGAGAATGCCCTAGTATATGGAGGAGCAAAGTTATGCACAAGGCAGTGCTGATTATGATTACAGCAAAAGTTAAATGAAGCAGCTGGTCAGCTACGGACATCCATAAACAGCATACAGCCTCATTTACAAAACTAGCACGGATATGTATTGTTGGTTCTTCCATTCACATATTTTTTTTATGAGTGCATATAAATTTTTTACAGATAGAAAGAGGGGGCAGAGGAGGCCTCAAAGAACTTATTTTTAAATTCACATAATTAAATAGGTATCCAGCTACCAGCTAAAGTTAATATTGATATATAAATGTTGTGGTGCTGACTCTTATTCCATATAAGTACATACAATGCAATTATGACCACGACGTATACATTGAAGTATTGCATCGACAAATCCACAATTCACGCCTTTTGAGGTCTGAAAGCTGATTAAGTTTTTTTTCGATAAGTAAGAAGGTATTTTATTAATATTGAGCCCAAGTACACAGGCAGTATTCAAGAGATACTTCTGAAAACCAATTAAGTTATTAACCACAGCACATAAAAGTAACATAAAAACTTCTGTATCAACCTTTATAATACAAGCATGCATTTCCAACACCAAAATTAGTTACTAAAAGAAAAGAAAGAAAAAAAGAAAAATGTGGTTATTTCTTCTATAAAACAGATAATCTATGCTGTCACAACAGAAGATTAGCGTACCTGATTAGCCAAACCATGGAGTGGTCCGGCCAAACCATTCAATGCAGCTGCAAATGAAAGATAAGGATCTGAAAGTGCACTAGCAACCTGATTTCAGTATAACACATCAATTGAACATCAGAAGAATGAACTGTTATATTGAAATGTCATAACAGTAATAAAACCACTGTCAAAAAATGTCATAATTTAATAAAATGATCACAAGTTTTAGGACTGATTATTCAAATTTTGATTTTACTGCTTTCTCTCTCGCCCTCACTCCAATGGATAGTAACGGTGATCCTTGTTAGGAATAGTTTCCTCGTCTATATGCTTTCTTTCTCCTTCATTGTTATGGGATAACTCCAACATCTTTTTAAATCTGTCTTCACGAAAAAATGGGTATACTAAGCTGCCTTCGGGTGAAGCCAAGGTTTTTGAGGTAAAAATGGAAACGGGAGCTACTATAATGAGCATAATAGAGAAGAGTAGAGGAGCAATGATATGTCTCTTTAAGTCGTACTATGGTTGGGTAGGTGGAGGACACAATTGTGTCGACGATTTAGGCAGTCAGCCAAAGTTCATCAAACACACTCGGGGAGGAAACCCAGCATATTTTGCCCAACAATGTTCCAATGCACACGGGAGCTATTTAGTCATTGCAGAGTATGGATGTGAGGACCATGCCGAACCAAGGAAGAGATCCCCTTCCGAGGACGAAAGATGGGCGAAGAGGAGATAGTCGGGCGAGCAAAGTGCAACTAGTCCAGGAGAAGGGCAAGCGGCACAATGTAGAAAGTCTGGCTAACATGGTCCAACATCGGGTAATAAAGGACTTTTCAACCTGTGCCAGGCAGGCAAATACAGTGCTAATCATACCGTGCTAGTCATACCAAGGCGAGCAACAGGCAAGGACAAGCTCAATGCAGACGTGGGAGCTTGCCGATATAACCTGGAGGTGCTCAAAGGGCAGCAGTGTCATACACAAAGGCGCATACTCCATAAGAGATGTCACATCTGGCTTATGGAGTGAGCCCATGGAAAAAAGATTACGGACCAGCAAGCCATATCATCTGATCTCAAAGATATGGTCTAGCACCACGTGGGAGATCCTTATTAGGGGAAGGATTGTGGGATTTGACACAAGGCAAACTGTAGAGGACGTGCATGCCTTGTTCCCATCAGTCTCTGCCACCCTACAAGGCCAGAAAAAAATGGACGGCCAAGATCAAAGGTGTCTCATTCAATAATATATGGAGTCAGACATACGTCAGATATAAGGCTAACAGTCCCACAGTATAAAAGCATCGAACAAAAGCCAAAAACTCACTTTTGTTTGAGATCGTTAAGTGTTTACCCTTTCATCCAGTCAGTGCCTTCAAGAAAGCAGGTGACTTCAAAGCGTGGGACGGAAGGATCAACACCAGCGCTACTGTAATCTAATCCTATTCAGGTAGATTAACTCCTACGACCATACTAAGAATGTATAGTAAATGTTTGTGAGTATGTTGTAAGTTTAGGGCTTTGCATAATCTGTAACTCACCTCCTTACATGAAAGCATATTTTCTTCATTATGTTCATCAGTTACCTTTACGCAGTGATTTTGAGCTGATGAGTTTGAATGATGTGATTTTCAAGTATTAAGTCTTACCGTGTGTCGATAATCAATATGGATGGGTTGAGGAGTCACCGCCCAATTCCTACGGCATGTTGCCAAGAGTTTCATACAGGTAGAGTGATTCCCCATGATGATCAAGATGGAACATCTTCATATTGGCCTCACTTGATAACACGGGTAGAGAGTCCCCAGATTGATCATGCATAGTGTCCTTGTGTGTGTTGACCAGGTTGAGTGATTCCCCGAGTCAATTGGATTGGATTTGGCTTATGAACTCACACGTTGGCTGGGTAGAGTGATTCCCTGTGTCGAGCGGGTGGAGCGATTTCCCATTAGTACTTATATGATGAGATATTGTTGATTTCATGTAGTTTTGAGGGTAATTCCTCACCTTAGTGATGACTATGCATATATGAGATATACTCAGATGGTGATTCCTCGCCATACTTATGTACTTGAGATTTGCTCTGAAGGTGATTCCTTGCCATGACTATGAGTACATGTGTTTATGCCCGAAGGGTGATTCCTCGTCATGCATATATATGTGTTCACAGATTTATTTACATGAAACAGTGCATGCATATTCATCTCCATTGCCTCTTATTAATAGTAATGTCTTGGGTGTTTAACCTACTGGAATTTCTTAGACTCACTGTGGTGATCCCACCTGTGGTTTCGTTCACCAAAGCAGTAGATTTTGATGCAGATTTAGCCCAGGAAGAATTTCCTGAGGAAGAAGGACCAGCCCCGCCCAAGGTGTAGACACGGAGGCCTGTCTCCAACAAGTATATATTTGTATTTGTTAAGATGTTTATTTTAGTTAGGCGGAAAATCATGTACGGTTTGTTGTATTTTGATGTAAATGAGGAACTGATGACAGTATATAATAATATTTGGGAAGAAACAATGATGACTTATGGATATTGTTAATGAAGGTTAAATTTTCTTACTGGTATAAATCTCTGGTACAATTAGTATTAGTCTTCAACTAATCCCTTTACTTATTCCATTGCAATACCTTTCAACTGGCATGTGTTCGTCTCAAGAATACGCACTTACGGCATTAGGCAAGATTCTTACTACAGATAATCTGAGAAAGAAGAGGATAATTATCGTAGACTGGTGTTGTATGTGTAAAGGAGGAGGTGAGGCGGTAAATCATTTACTCTTGCATTGTGAGGTAGCTAGGACGCTCTGGAATGAGGTATTTCAAAGAATGGATCTCGCTTGGGTTATGCCGGAATCCGTGGTGGATATATTGGCGTGTTGGACATTTATTCGAGGTGTGCATCAAATCAAAGAGATTTGGAAGATGATTCCTATTTGTATCATGTGGTGCCTATGGCAAGAGCGAAATGAGAGGACGTTTGAAGACAAGGAGAGATCGATGGAAAAACTAAAAATTTTCTTTTTTAGGACTCTTTGTACTTGGGCCGTTGCTGTGGACTTTAATGGCATGGAACTTCATGATTTCCTAGTCTCTAACGTGCCTTTGTAAATAGGGCATACATTTTTGTAACTGGCAGTTGTTGCCTTTTTGTTAATAATACTTATCTTACTTATAAAAAAAAAAAAGAATACGCACTTAGTCCCGAGTAACATCTTGGGTGTTGCCGACCAATTGGCACCCCTGGCACTTTGGATCCTCCCAAACACTTTACCAAGGAACGAGGGTGCCACAATGGAGGAGGAGGTCGACAAGGCTTTGTAGTTATACCAGAAGGCCTTAAAGGACTGGGATGGGAGAGATTTGTGGGTGAGCTATGCAAAGCTAGTGCTTTGGTTTTTCCATCGAGTTGCTAACTTGAATGGGAGAAATAGTTCTATTGAGATTCTAATGGTTGATGGCTCAACATGTATGGATCAAAATGAGATAAGAAGCCATATCGCACAACTTTATGAAAGATTGTTTTCTGAGCATGCTGACCAGGGGCCTAAGCTGAATGGCTTATATTCTGGTTTCATTGGGGAGGAATCGTCTGTCTATCAAACTAGAAAGGCCATTTGAGGAGACAAAGGTTCTTGAAGTGGTGAAAGCTGTTAATAGTGACAGGGCACCGAGTCTAGATGGTTTTTCTACGGCTTTCTTCCGAGTATGTTGAGAGATGATCAAGGAGGATAAGGACATAATGCACGTATTTCATGAATTCCATGGCCATGGTATGTTCGAAAAAGTTGAAATACTTGGGTCTTCCTTTTGGGGCTTCCAAGGTAAGGCAATTTTGAGAAGATAGAAAGAAGGTTGGTAAGTTGGAAAGGATGTATCAATCCAATTGTGGAAGCATCACGTTGATCAAGAGTATTATCTCCAACTCACCAACATACTTCATGTCTTTATTTCCACTGCGAACCAATGTGGTTAACCGTATAGAAAAGATATAGAGGGACATTCTTTGGGTTGGGATATGAGAAGAATATAAGTTCCACCTGGTAAGATGGTGGTCAAAGTATGCTCCTCAAGTCCCCAAATGTGGGCTAACAATTTGGAACTTGATCTTCTTTAATCATGCACTATTGCGGAAGTGGCTTTGGTTATATTTGAACAAGAGAAATGCCTTGCGGAGAGTAATGATAGATTCGTAGGAGGGTGAAGTTCCCATGAGGTCCAAGGCTCTTGTGGGGTGGGATTACGTAAGCATATAAGAAAAGAGTGGGGAAAGTTTGCTAGGCACACTAGATTTAAAGTGAAATATGATACTAGTATTAGATTCTGGCATGATAATTGTTGTGGTAACAAAGCTCTCAATGAAGCTTGCCAAATGGTGTATAGTGTGGCTCATGATAATAATGCCTTGGGTGGATCTTAAGGAATCAACCAATGGACTCCATTGGCCCCCCAAAGAAATGTTTAACTTTTTTCAAGGCGCCTCATGATTTAGAGATTGAGGCATCTATGACAATCTTTAATTTGATGTACTCCACTGGTTTCAAAGAAGGCGATGAAGACAAGCTACTTTGGGCCCCATCCAAGAAAGAGATGTTCAACACTTTACAATGTCTTTATTCCTCGTGATAAAGATAAAAGTACCTACTATAGCTGTATTTTGTACATGGACAGCATCACTCAGGAAGATTCTTAACATGGAACATAGGAGGAAAAGATATATCAGGCTAAGGAGTAGTGTCATATATGCACGAGGAGTAGTGAGTCCGCATATTATCTTTTAGTACATTTCCAGGAAGCTAGTATTCCAGAAATTATTTCTTTAGCCGAGTTGGTATGGCGTGGTTTATGCCTAGATGTACAGTGGATCTTTTTAATTTATGGGGAGGATTAGGTGGAAGTCAAAAAATCTCAGTGATGTGGAAGACGGCCCCTACTGTCTCATATGGTGCATTTGGAGGGAAAGAAATGAGAAAATCTCGAGGATCAGGAAAGGAAAATAGAGAAGATCAAGACCTTCAACACTCTCCACTAGACAGCAACCATAGATCTTAATGGACATACTCTTCATGAATATCTTGTACCTTTTTCAAATTATAGCTAGATAATTTTCCTGTACACATCTCGTTGTAAGTGTAATATACCTTTTAGTGCTTTCTTAGTGAAATGATTATTACTTATAAAAAATCTGATTCTTATTTCATTAACTCCTGTACAAGTCGGAAAATTCTGTGCGTATTAAACGTTATAAGGGTAACTTACTAGGTGTCCAGTGTGAGCACTAACATTTCCACCTTCATGATCACTGCAAAAAACATATCAAATAACATGTTTAAATCTCATGAGTTTCCCAATCTACCAATATGTTTCGGTGAAGGTGAATAAAAATGAATCAATGTCATAATTTACATAATCGTTTAGAAGAAAACATTATAACAAACCTATGAATAGTGACATAAAGCCTCATAAGCTCTTGCATTGTAGGACTATCAAATCCCAACATGTGCGAGAAATTTCCACCATAATCCAGTGACTCATCTGGCGGTATGATTTTCCCATCTTTGTATATCCTTCACACACGTACAAAAGAAACAGATCCCAACATGATTTTAGACAATTCAAGAAAAAAAAAGCACGTAAGAGTCAGCAATAATGTTTGACAAACAGACTAAGTTTGCTTTAATTGCAAAGAGACAGATATTTTTTGTAAGAAACAAGTACACCTATCCTTGCATTTAAGATTTAAAAAGGCTTCTATAACTCTGCTCAAGTTTATATCATTGCAGAACAACTCCAATGCAATATCAACACTAAATGATATCCACTGACCTGCGGTACACATAGGCAGCCACTATTGGCACTCGAGCAATCAAATTAAGAGAGTCTTCATATGTAGGTTCCCAGTACCTAAGAACAAAGTATATATACCCCAATGTAACTAAATAGTTCAAATTAGGGAAAACAAAATACATAGTCAAAAAAACCTTACTTTGATTTATGAATTCCCTTTTCATATGCCTTCTGGAATTCACTCTGAACCTGAAGAAAAAAAATCAGATCACTAAATAATTGAAAGTTTCTTATCAACTTTCAGAAAATCAACAAAACCAACCAAAGTTTTAGGAAGAACTCGGTCATTTTGTAGTTGAACTATTGAGTTTCTCATTGCTTCATATGAGCACAAAATTATTTTCATTAGCAATGAAGCCGTTATAAAAAGAAGAGGGATCCCAAGGAGAACAATATAACATGTGATATCCCATATGATAAGAATAAGGGTAGGTGGTGTATGGGATCCCACATTGCTTGGGAATGAGAAGTTCTTGCTCTTTATAAGATTCTAATGTAACTCCAATTGTATCATTAACTAATCCTTTTGGGAGTATAGGTCATATGGTTTGGGCCTCCTTCCATTAGGGCGTTACAAATAATATCAAAGCCAAGTTTAACCAGAAATGTGGGACTTGAGCCATGCCACCTATAACGGACAGGCCTGACCAGGACGTCGGGAATTTAAAAGGGATAGATTGTGATATCTCATACGATAAGGATAAGGGTAGGTGGTGTATAGGATCTCACATTGCTTGGGAATGAGAAGTTATTGCTCTTTATAAAGTTCTAATAGGACTCTAATTGTATCATTAACTAGTCATTTTGGAGTATAGGCCATGTGGTTTGGGCCTTTCATTAGAGCGTTACATAACATCTACTCCCAACGAACCTATAGACGAATAAAAATATATGCATCTATTAATAAGAAGGCCAAATATGCAGAAAGATCAAGTAAAAGCTCTAACAAGAATTATTGAGGTCAGAAAATTGGTCTCTGTGTCATGCATCACTAAGATCAGGAAAACAAAAGCACATCAGAAGCAGCAGCAGGCAACAAAGAACTTTTCAAAAAAATTTCAGTTGATAACCCCCAAACCCAAGAGCAATTATGTTGGTCACTTATAAACCACTCTTTGACCGTGATCAGTAAAGAAGGGCTTCCAAAATCAATAATTGATGGAAATGATTTAAAAAAAGAAGCCCAAAGATTTTATTGTATGGAGCTCGGGCAAACTCAAGATGTTGTGACAACCAGCGAAGTCAAATGGTTGACTATACTGATGCAAATTTAAATTGATGAAGAAAAGACTGACTTACAGAATAACCAAGAAAAGATCATTTAACAATAAATTATGTTTGGAAATCCATTAATCAACCTGGAGGGCCATAACACCCGTTGCAAACTGAGTCATTGGATGAGCTGTAACAGGTAGAGCATCAATGGCCTTGAATGCATAATCTGCAACCAGAGATAATGCACAGTGAATTTATTTGCAATGCACCTCATGACTCCAGGCAAAGGAGAAGGGGCGCTTTGGTATTTTGATGGTGATTATAAAGAATAATACAAATGAACTCAACTAAACAAAATCCTATCCCAACTGCTTGGGGTTGACCTTTTCAAAAAACTGAAATAAACTATAAACTATAAGCTGGTATTCGGGTATGAGCATTTGCCCCATTCTACATGAATATAATTAATTTATAACTAGTCTAATATAGAAAAATATGCTGCAGAACCTGGGATGCTTGCACGATTTTGCAATTCCTTGGATAAAGCATCTACTTGCTCTTTGCTTGGTACCTGAGATTTTTTTTTTTAAAAAAAAAAAAAGAAAGATGATTTCAAATACACCAGAACCTTTCAAAACTAAGGTTGTATTTAGATGAAGATTTAAAACAAAAAACAAAAAAAAATACTAATTTTCGAGTGATGGAATTTCAATTCATGGAAATTGCACCTATAAAGAAAATCATGGAAATTTCAATTCCATCCATGTACATCTCTATTGTTTTTATGAGTCTTTTTATAAGCAGTATACTTAAACTTAAGAAATAGTGGTATGATAATTACAATGATAACGGTAGTGGTAGTAACTTGGAAATGGTTCTGGTATGGTGACCCGGTCATGATGATGGCAAGTGCTGGCAGTTGAGGGGGAGGTGGAGGGGAGGGTGATAGTAGCAGTGTGAAAGAATAGTGATGGTAGTACGAGAATAGCAAAGTTGATAATATTTGTAGAACGCCTTTCCCCAAGGAATTTGAACTTGGATACTTAAAAATCCCCAGATTCAAAATTCCACAGTTTTTTAAATGACTATTAGTCTCATTAATTGAAACAAAGAGGATCAACAGAAATAATTTCCAAATTAGGAGTTCATGATAATACCATCTCAAAATCACTCATCTAACCAAAAAATAAAAGCAAAAGATGGTGTTGAATAATAGGCAATTATCACTGCATCTAAACCTTTCTTATAAGTAGCACTGCATCTAAAACTGGAACTTATAAGTAAGAAGGCATTTAAGTTGAGATCACACATCTAAAAACAAAATCGAATACGGTTTCACATATCTTTAGTGACATTTCAAGTGATATGTATTTTCTTCTGCTTTCTTATTTGGAGTGAATTCTCAATATATCCTAAAACGGTGGGGTGTATTGTTTCACACACAAGGTACACACCTTCCCGGTCAAAAGAAGCCAGAAAAGACCCTCAGGCAAGGGTTCTCCTCCAGGCTTTGCAGCTGGTAATAACTTCTGACATTCTGGGATTGTTAGACTTCTAAAGCGAATTCCCTGCAAGATTACAAGCCACCTTCAGATCTATAAGCAATAGAATGTGAGTCATATCCTAAAATTAATCATTAACATGAAGCAAAAGAAAATCCCCACTCCATGAAATTCATCATGCAAACGATCAAGAATAATTATTGAACATTATACCTCGTCTGGGTCAAGTAATGAGGTTTCCCACAGCAACCCTGTCATTCCTCTCATTCCACCAAGAACCTTGGGGATAGACATATAATTAAGTGAGAAGTTACAAAAAATGTTGTAGTTCACTCTTGCCATTGACATTAGATTGTAGCAATAGACCAAACACCAATGTTACAAAGCATATGTACCATATCAACAGTGATATTCCCAAGTTGAACCTTTCCATGTTCTGCCTTAAATTTCTTCAGGCGCTCCTGCAACCAGGATAAATTAAGAAAATGAGCATCTAATCAAGACTTCTTCTCACATACTTTGCTACCTATAATCAAGAGTCTAATCATTTGTAGCATATATAACTAGTCTTTTTTTTTTTTTTTTAAAAGTAGCTATACAACTAGTCTAGAAATGTAATGACAAAACAAGCTCTAGTCTGATGCAGGTTGAACCCTTGGCTATGGAAAGGGTAAGGAGTCTTAACTAGCACTTCAATCCAATGCACATCCCATTTACAATGCAATGAAAAGAAATTCAAAACCAAGAACAATGATTCCGCAGTCAATACCATCGCCTTTGCCTCACCGCACATCCTAGATGATCCAAATGCATGATGACTCAAATTACAAGTTCAAATTTGGGAGTTGGTTGGTTTGAAAACACAGCTGAAGAATCACAACAGCATGGTGGAAGGAAGACCCAGTTATGATTCTTTTCCAATTCATTTGATGGCCAACAAGTGCCATAAGCCAATGCTTCTGCTAGAGTTGCAAGGTGTTGTTCAATGTTTTCCACACCTATATGTAAACACCTCCTTCCCATACGAATTGTTATCATACCAGCAACTCCTCTTCCCATACTAATTCCCAAGGTACACAAGTTCCATCACAACTGGATCGTTTAGACTGATTTATACTCAAGTAGAAAATGCAGAAGTATAAATAAGTAAATAACTCAGATGTTTATTGCACAAGAGGAGAGGCACTGGAACATGAGTTGTAATCAGAAGTCAAGAATGGTAACACAAACCTGTTGCTCAGGAATCAACTCCTTTAACTGAGAATGAAGGTCCTGTGAGGTAAAAATGATTAGTATGAGCAAGCTTATGGAAGACAAAGGTTCAGAATAAGCTATTGCTTCGAAGTACCAGCAACTTTCAATCAATAATAACGCACAAGGCATACTCCAAAAACTTCACCACATTCATACCTTGGGATGTAAATAACATGTATAGTTAGAGCAGTTTTGGTAAAGCAGCAGAAAAACAAATAAAATAAACGATGATAAAAGGACAACAAAAATAAGCAGAATCCTATCAAAATGAGCTCGGCAGTGACGCCAGATTAGAAAATCAATTGCTGTATTACTGTATACAAACGTTGACAAGACAGCCGAATGAATATACCCGCCAGGTTGCCAAATACATCAACTAAAGGCCCCAACACTTGATTTAGCATTAATCTATATAGTACGAAATACCAAGAAATAGCACCAAGGACTCAAAATACGAGCTGCAATCCTTCTTAGCAGGAAAACTTAAGAGAGATGGAGAGATTACAAGATCAGAGGAGCTCTGTATCTGAAGCCATCTAACGGAATTCTTGAGACTAGGCTGCTCGCCCTGCATGGTTTAAGTCATTTTTAACTTCCATTCCAATCAAATTCAAAAAAGTGTCTTCACTATCCAAGAAACTCGATCCCATATCTCCATCTCTCGTCACGGCAAAGAAAAAAAAAAAAGAACTTACAATTCGAGAGCGCAGCTTAGAGAGTAAATTCACGCTTCTGAACATTGCTCTCTACCCTAATCTGCACCCAAAAAGATTCAGAATATTCGCATGATAAATCATTAAAAATACCATTGCCGAAAAAATGAAAAATAAAAAATAAAAAAGATACAATTAATGGTGGTGGTGAGAAATCAGAGACAGATGATATGCCAAGAGAGAGAACCCATAAAGAAAAATGGTTGAATAATTGGGAGGAACAACAAATTGGGGAGTTGGAGAAAGGGAGAAAGGGAGAAAGGGAGCGTACTCCCACCGCAACAGATTCAGACAGAAAGAGCCACCAACGAGTAATAATTGGAGAATAAGTACTTTTTTTCCCTCAGGAGAATCACGTACTTGCGAAATGAATGAGTAATCAATCTAGTACCGGCCGCTGCTCGGGTTAGCAAATTAAGAATACGAACCGAAAATCGATTGTTTGGGTGTGAGTCGGTCTATATGTCTAATATCCACAATACTGAAATGCTGAATGTCAAATAGGGTTTTTTCCAGGAGATGAAACAGAACCCGGGGCTCCCGGCTCTGAGAATTGTGAACTGTCAAGAATTGAATTGGAAAGAGAGAGAGAGAGAGCCGACAAAAGAGACCAGAAAAGAACAAATGAAATGGAGAAAGCTGTATGAATTGTCAAACTTTGAATTTGTACAAGTCTAACGGAGGAAAGTAAATACTTTTCCTTACCTTTCGTTGGCTCTTGAGCTTCCGGGTCTCTGACTTTGAGGCGCTTGGATTTGTCTGTTAATGGGGTTTTTGGAGGTGGTGGTCACATCCAGGATCCTGCTGTAGTCGGTGAATGACGGCTTGGAGCTGATTTGTTTTGTGTTTCGGTTCTTCTAGGTTCTTTCCTTATAATTTTATTTGAGAATACTAAATTTATAAAAGGAAATACATAAAAATAATTTTATAAATTAACTGAATTTATAAAATTTATCATATTTATTTTATAATAAAAATAATTTTATAATTTGACAAACCATTATAAACCATATTAATTTGTTAGATTATTTTTTTGTTATCATTTTATAACTAAAATATTTCTCATTTTATTTTTCTTTATTCATTTTAAAATGGGAAGGAATATGAAAAAATCAATAACCATGGCTAGTTTAAAAAAATAAAAAAAACCATGGCTGGTTAAAAAGTAATAATTTGTATAAATTTTAAATAGATAATTTTTTTATAAAAAATAGACTATATTATAAAAAGTTATTAAAAAAATTATTTCTTTTAATATGACCTATTTTTTTTATAAAGAATCTGTGTAAAATTTGTCTATTTAAAATTTGTATTTAACATTTATTCTTATGACTCATATCTATGAAATTATCCACCTACATATCATCACTCATTATAAAAGTAAATTTATATAATGATATGACTAGACATGAAACATCGTAACATAAAATTATAAAATAGATTTAACATTTCATATTGGACAAATCAATTTATAAAGTTTTTATGTAAACCTACTACTTCTCGTTCTGAAATTGGGAAAAATAATAGATGTATAGTAACTTTATTGCTTGGTTACAAAATAATTGTATATTGATATAATTTTCAAATAAAAATTATATCTGATAGTCCATCTCTACAATTATTCAATAAAAATAATATTAAGAAATTCATCTTAACAAAGTACAATTTATGAATTAAAAAGGGGAATTCAAGAAAAGGGCATGATGGTAATGTGGGTAGAAAATACTTGTAATACAATATTATTTTCATTTTTAGTACGAGTAATTTACGTGCATTCTCTTAAAAAAAATAGAATTCATTATTAAGAAGATGATTTTTTCATGTAAATTTTAAATTTATCTACCTTTGTTAAAAGAAATAAGCGGGACTTGCACACCTTAATTGTTGCAAATATAATTTTTCTTCTATTATTTATTTTAAAACATTCGGACAAAATAAATTCTATTAATTTGATTTCATTTATTATACTTGTTTTATTCCATTCATTTCTTTTTCATTTTTGCTATTCTAATTCCACTATAACCGCTCGTCTCATTCAATTCATTTCCATTTATTATTGCTAGCTTTTATGGTTCAATTTTTGGCCCTTTTATAAACTCAGCTGTATTTTGGCCTCTTTTTATGGTGAAAATGGCACCCATGAACTTTGGTGGGGTGGAGATTTCTTGCACCATTGCTTTAATGGTTCGATTCCTTTCGAATTTTCGCAAGTTCCTCACCTTTTGTAAAACCGACTTGGTATGGGAGTGGCCGGAGATTATGCATCCCGGGCGCCAGCAACAAGAATTTTTCCTATGTTTAAATAGAAATATACAGTCGTGTTGTACAATTACTTTTATGGTTTGGATAGGATAGAGATGCTTCTGTCTCGTCCCATCTCACATCAATATTTAAATATCATAAAAATAAAAATTTTTTAATTTTAAATCTTTAATTTTTCATATAATGATTATGTAATTATTATAATTTTTTCAAACTTTCAAAAAAATACAAAAAATAATTCAATTTTTTCAAATTTCAAAACAAAAATTATATTAAAAATTTATATTCTAACAATATTTTAATTTTATAATATTTTTATTCAACATTTTTTCTCTTTTTTCCTAAAACCTAATAAAATATTTTAACTCAAACTATCTCATCTCATCTCAATTCAAATATTTTATTACAATTTACAAATTATCTCAACTTATCTAACCTCAATAATTTTAAAGATTGAAGGATTATTCCCCCGTGTATGGTGGTGGTGGTGTTGTTAATCGATCACAAAAGTCAAAAACAAGTACTCCTTTTATATGTAAGAGTCGAGCTACTTTGCCGTCCAGAGTAATCCGCTCGATTTGACCGCACAGCATATTTTAAATTTTTATTTTTTCTTTATTTTTTTTTCACATTTTTTTAATATATTTAAATGTTTTTAAAAAATAAAAATATATATATATCAATATACTTAAAATTACTTCCTTAATCATTAAATAAAAATAATTAAAAAAAAATTCCAAGTGATACACTTGAACAGTAAGATAGAGGCGTCAGAGTAGGCTTTTCCTATGTGTAATGTGGGTGTCTTTGACAATTACCCAAGAGCAGCACTTTTTAAGATTATAATGAGTAGTGGCTTCTCCATCTTCATCTTCATCTTTAAATTTAAAGAATATGTCTTTAAATTCATTTATATTGACTTATGCATCTATAAATTTTTACATAGCTATAAATAATACTTCTTCAAATTTGAAGAAATACTATTCATTTTTCAAATATTATTTTACTATTTTTTTCTCTCTCCTACCCATTAAAATCAATTTTGTAGAATTTATATTAAAATGATTTTGATACATAAAATTTGTATTAAGTTGGTAATACAAAGTGGATGTTAATTGTAAAATATATATAAAAAAATAATTTTAGGAAACAAATAAAAAATTAAAAAAAATAAAATTTTATTATTATTTGATTTAAATATGCATAAATCAATGTGGAAATTTTTTTTCAGAGTACTGTTATGGGTCCTGAATTCGGGATCCAAAAAGTGTCCCAAAAAGAGTATTTTTTTTCTTCTTTTTTTCTTTTTTTCATGTATTTTTTTAATTATCATAAACATTTTTAAAAAAAATAAAAAATTTACAACATCATTAAAAAATATTTTTTTAATCATTTAGTAAAAAAAAAGGTCCCATTCAGGATACATTTTGAATCTCAAATTCAGAATTCAAGACATTTTTTTTTTTTCATATACAAAATCATTTTTTAAAAAAAATAATTTTATATATAAAGATACATAAATCACTATCAATACTCTTGAGACAGGACTAGGAGCTATTTTAGAATCTATTTGGGAGGGCTACTACGTGCTCTTTACTACCTAGCTTTGTAGACTTCAAGACTTTTGCCCTTTTTTCTTTTCTCACGGGTGGGTGTAAACTTTTAGGAAAGTGCTGCAGCAATAAAAATACTCGTAAAAATAAATTTATAAAAGTAAACATTAGTTTATGTAATATGTTATATTTATTTTATAATAAAAATAATTTTATAATAATAAAAATTAATATTTTATATTTATTTTATAATAAAATAATTTTATAATTTAATATATTATATCAAATTATATTAATTTATAAGTTTATTTTTATAAAATTTTATTATGAAAAAAACATTTCTCATCCTTTTATACACTTCTTATGTATTGATATTGCATTGCAGTTAATGAAATCGTACTATCTTAACGAGAAAAGAGACTTTTGGTGTAAACTTGGATACGGATTCCGGGTAGGTTTACAATGTAGTTGGCTACCTGTCTGGATTGATCTCTGCTTATAATCACGGCAGGTGTTATAAAAATCTAGGTATCCGGTTATAATCTAGATTTGTCAAAAAAGAGTTTTAAAGATGAGGTACAACCACAAAACGACATCATTTTTCAGACTATGTCATTTTATCTATAAGATAATTTTTTTAAATATAAAATTTAGTTATGGGTATCGGATATTAATCTGGAACGCACATTATATGGGTTCGGGTAAAGTCCAAGCAAATACCTGTAGTATGAACCCGATTTTTCGGAACTCCAGACGGAACAGGGAGAAAAAATAAAAAAAAAGGCTCGGATGCACCTCCTAGTTCTATCTTGATCTTTGTGGAAAGAGTGATGGCTAGGGAGCCCCGTTTTGGGCTCCCTTTTTCTTTGTCCGATTGGGTTTTTAATTTTTTTTATTTAATGATTAAAAAAAATATTATTTAATAATATTATAAATTTTTTTAAGTATTTAAAAATATTTTAAAAATTATGTAAAAAAATCAAAAAAAATTGTTATAAATTATATTATTAAATTATATTTTCTTAATCATTAAAAATAAAAAAAAAATCAAAAATTCAATCGAGCTAAAAAAAAGAGAGCTAGGCTCCCTAGCATTTTTCTTGAAAAAAATTGCTTTGAGACCCGAATTTGGATCCCGAATTTGTGTGATTTGTTAAAGTGTTCCGGTGAGAGTCGACAATGGATAGACATAGGTGGAGAATGTAGAGAATTAAACAACAAATGGAAGCGAAAATTATAACGATATGGTGACACTCCCGTGAGGATATTTGTCCTACAAGTTGGTGATGAGCAAAGGGAATTGAGTGCATTTGTTTGTGCACCAATGACCCATATTTATAGGCCATCATGCACCGGTTGGTAAATGGCACATTCATTGGTTAACCAATGGTAACCCAAAGGTCACAACCTTAAGGAGTGACACATCCTATTGTGAAAGGGCACAACCATTGGTAAACCAATGGTAACCCAAAAGTCACATCCTTAAGAAGTGACACAACCTTTTGACTAAATCAAAAGGTTGTGTCTCTTGACACTTCATTTAACATCACCCTTCATGGGAACCATCACCATGTTAGAGAATATCATTCCAAGGGATACACCGTTTGGTGATCACACCCCTTGGAATAACATCTCCCACTTGATCACACAAAACGGTGATGATCCAGTTGAGTATTTTACCTTAGTACCAATATAAGCTTTCCACTACTCAACTCTCATCTGCTACTCTTGCAGATCGGCGTCAGAGCATGACAAACCTCTACGTGCACACGTTTTTTGTCATTATCTTATTTGACCGCACCCTTTACCATATGTGCTCTCATTGATCACATATTAGGGGTGATTTCATTTCACTAAAAAATTCGTAGTGAACGAAATCAATTCTCTGTGACTGGATCAACAATCCATACCCCTGTCACAATTGACGACTCAGCCGAATACATAACATATGTATCGACCTACGTTGAATTTTCGTTAAGTACTTCCTCTAGAGGCTATTCCTGAGGTTTTTCCCTAATCATCTTATCAACGACTTTGCAAATGATTAACCATTTACTTGGGTAATCAAATCACATTTCACTAAAACTTTAGTGAATAGCACTGAATTTTCATTAAGTACTTACTCACCTGAGTCTTTCCTTAATCACCTTATCAGCGACTTTACAATGATCAACATTTTACTTGGTTGATCAACCTGCACTGAAATTTTATCAAGTACTCACCCTAAGGGCATTCCTGAGGTTTTTCTTGATCACCTTATCAGTGACTTTATAAATAACCAAAATTTTCATTTGGGTATCTCCATAACTCCAATTTTTTAGGCGTCCCCAGAATTTGCTAAGTTATACATGCTGACCATGAGATTGGTTCACCTAAGTTTCTCTCAATCTCATTCTAGTCACATGTTCTCTAACTTTCTCCAGATATAAACCTTTGGTCATTGGATCTGCTACCATCTCGGTCGAGGAAACGAAATTAACCTTGACCTCACATCTTTCCACTATATCTAAAATATAGTGATAATACACATCAATGTGTTTTCCTTTGGAACTCTGTGTTCCACTTTTTATCAAAGAAATGACAGACTGATTATCACAAAACACATTGATTGGTTCTGTGGATGTACCCAAATTTAAGCTTTCAACAAAGCGTTTTATCCACACTGCATTACTCACTGCAGTACTACAAGCAATATACTCTGTTTCCATAGTAGACTTAGCAACACAGCCTTATTTCTTACTTAACCAAAAAACTGTTGTTCCACCAAATAGAAATATATATCCAGTTATAGATTTTCTATCATCTACATCACTTCCAAAATCAGCATCACTATAGCAGATTAATTCTAGATCATTGTTTCTAAAGCACAATTTCAAATTTTTGGTACCTTGTAAATATCTTAATATACGTTTCACTGCTTGCCAATGTTCTTTACCTGGATTGGATTGAAATCTGCTTACCAATCCTACTGCATGACAAATATCTGGTATGGTACTTGTCATTGCATACATGAGGCTTCCCACAGCTTAAGCATAGGGAACTTTAAGCATTTCACTTATTTCATTCTCATCTTTTGGGCACGTATTTTTATTTAAAGTATGAGCTTTGCAAACAGGCGTACTTAAAAATTTACAATTTTCCATACCAAATATTTTAAGTAATTTTTTCTAGATATTTCTCTTGATCTAAATACAATAGATTTGAATTTCTATCTCTAGAAATTCTTATATCAAGAACATATGCAGCTTCACCCATGTCTTTCATTTCAAATTTAGATTTCAAGAATTCTTTTATTTTATGCATCATATCTAGACAATTACTTGCCAGTAATATATCATCAACATATAATGATAATAACGTTAATTTATCATCATTTCTCCATATGTATACACAATGATCTAGTGGACTCATTTCATATCCCATTTTCAAAATGGCTTGGTGAAATTTCAAGTACCACTGTCTTGAAGATTGCTTAAGTCCATACATTGACTTCATCAACCTGTAGACTTTCTCTTCATATCCTTTAATTTGGAATCCTTCTGGTTAAATCATAAATATATCCTCTTTTAATTCACCATTGAGAAAAGCTGTTTTTACATCTAACTGATGTAATTCCAAATTCATTCTGGCAACAATGGACATGATGATCCTTACGGATGTGAATCTCACCACAAGCGAATATGTATCCACAAAGTCTACACCTGGTTGTTGGTTATATCCCTTGACTACTAACATTGCTTTGTACCTTTCCAAACTACCATCAACTTTAAATTTTCTTCTGAGTACCCATTTACAGCCAATAACTTTTCTATCTTTTGGAAGATCTGTTAACTCCCAAACGTTATTTTTGTTTATTGATTCTATTTCATCTTTCATGGCCTCAAGCCATTTATCTGAATCAATACTATTGACTGCCTCAGAAAAATTTTCAGGATCATTATCTAAATTTTCCAAACTGGTATTTAGTGCATAATGATCTTGAAATAATATTGATAGTCTTCTGGATCTTTTACTCCCACTATCTCCAACATCAATATCTAAAGATTGATTTCCATCTGACTTTTTATTATTATTCTGGATTTGAATAATATTAGAATTTTCATTGTCAGATTCTGTGGAGATCTGTTGATTCTCTAAATCATTTAACAAATCTATTTGATCAACATGAGTAATAAGGTTTGTATTTTCCAAGAAAACGACATCCCTACTTTCTATCAATTTTTTTTTCAGAATGATAAAATCTGTAGCCACTTCCATTTTCTACATACCTAATAAACCTGTATTCCCAGGTTTTACTTTTTAATTTATCCCTTAGTGGCCTTGGGATAAGCACTTGTGCCTTACAACCCCATACTTTGAGCCTACTTAAGTCCGGTTTGTGTCCCGTCCATAACTCGTAAGGTGTAAGAGGTTTCGCTTTAGTTTCAACTCTATTCAATATATATATAGCAGTCAATAATGATTCACCCCAAAAATGTATTGGTAGTTTAGCATATGCCATCATCGATCGCACCATATCCAATAGAGTTCTATTTCTTCTTTCTGCAATGTCATTTTGTTGGGGTTTATATGGCACAGTATAAATGTATCTTATACCATTCAATTTGTAAAAATTATCTAAAACTTCAAATTCTCCTCCTCTATCACTATTCAAATTTTTAATGGGTCTACCCAACTGGATTTCTACTTCTAATTTAAATTCTTTGAATTTCTCAATAGCTTCAGATTTATACTTGAGTAAGTAGATATACCCATATCTTGAATAGTCATCAGTGAAAGTAATAAAGTACTCCATTCCTCTATGAGTTTTTGTTTTAAAAGGTCCACAAACATCAGAATGTATAATTTCTAGTAAATCTGCGGATTTCCAACTTTTTAAAAAAGATTTACTACTCATTTTTCCTTTGATATATGGTTCACATATATCAAAATTATCTGAATTTATTTGTGGTATTAATCCACTTTTATACATTCTGATCATTTTATTTTTATTTATATGGCATAATCTTAAGTGCCATAAATATGCACAATCAGTAGACACATTCAAATACTCAGAAATAGGTATTTTATTAATATTAACATTCAGTACATACATATTGTGATCTCTCACGCCTTTCACCGACATATTACCCTTACTTATTACAACGGTTCCAGACTTAAACTCAACTGTGTAGCCTTTCTGATCTAGTACAGACACTGATACTAAATTCTGACGAATAGTAGGTACATATAGAACATTATTAAGTAAAATAACGGAACCATTCACTTTGAATTTACATGTACCTTGACCCAAGACATTGCAATATGTATTGTTGCCCATATACACTTTGTGCTCTCCAGTTTGTTTATCTTCGAGTTTGATAAACATATCTTTGTTTCTGCATATATGTCTTGTTGTTTCAGAGTCAACCCACCATGAATATGTCATTGGTTCTACTAGCAGCACTTCTGAGATCGTCATCACAATTTCCTTACTTTCTTGTATTTTTCTTTTGTTAGGACATTGTGATTTGTAATGACCATTCTTTCCACACTTAAAACAGTTTCCAGAAAATGGTTTATTTTGTTTCCTTTTTAACCATTTCTTTTTCTTAAACTGTTTTGGCTTCATCTTATTCTGTGTAGAACGCTTGTACTCAGCCATCAATAAATTGGACGATTCACTATCTTTATTCCTTCTTTTCATCATTTCTCCTTCAAGTACTAAAAGTACTGGAAGTGATATCATTGTTACTTCATTTTCACTGTGTGTTAAAGAAGTAATAATGTGATCCCAAGATGAAGGAAGACTTTTTAGTATGGTTGTGACTTGCATTTTGTCAGTGAGAGGATGACCAGCATCATGTAATTCTTTTGCCATTAACTCCATTTGAAGTACATGATTGCCAATATCATCACTCTCTTTCATACAAGTCCGGTTATACTTATCCAATAATAACTGTATATAAGTATCTGACCTTAAACCATACTTTGCTTCAACTGCATCCATAATTTCTTTAGCAGTTTCATAGTCTTCAAATAAAGGAATAATGTGATCACTCATGCAATGCAAAATTAAAGCTTTTGCCCATGCATTGTGTTCTATCCATTTATCTACATTTAAAACGTTGTTTACACTTTCACTTTCATCATCTTTTACAATTTATTCTCATGACTTTGGTGTTGTTAATGTATATAAGGTCTTTTTATGGGTTAGAAGAAAATTTATATGCCTTTTCCAGGCCCAGAAATTTCTTCCATTCAATTTTTCTATTCCCGAGGGATCAATACTTTTCTTCAGTGCCATGAATAATAAACCTTAAAAATTAATCAACAAGAAGAATGTAGAAATAATAAATGTGTACTATTTAAATACAATAGTTCAACTGTGAAAAATTAAAATTATTACAAACTTAATTAGTAATAATAACCCTTGGATTTAATCCAAGGTGGCAGCCTAGAAATTCTCATATTATATTTTATATAAGGAGAATAATGAAAATGATGTCCCAATCGAGGATATCCACGACTTTTCCTTGATGTTTCACCTCTTTCAAAGAATTTCTGACGATAATTTTGATCAATAGGTGCTTTATAATGATTTGGTTTGAAATTTGGAGCACAATGGCTTTTGAACGGACCAAATCGGGCTTGAAATGATCTCGAACGGCCCGATTGAACAAAACTGCCCTGAATCGGTTCAGGAAACCAGGTAAACCGGTTCAGCCAGTTCAAGCCGGATTCTGGAGAAAACCGGCGGTTGGCGACTCGGTCAATGGCTCGGTAATCGGCTCGGCTAGGAGATCGGCTTGAGGCTCGGCTTGAAGGGCGTGAAACGGTGCCGTTTGGAGGTGTCTGTTGTGGTTCTTCAGTGCCGAAAACGACGTTGTCGTTTTGCTCCTTGGGCTGAACGACAATGTCGTTTAGTCCAGGAGGAATTTCAAATTCCTTATCGTTGGACAAAACGACGTTGTTGTTTGGATCTAATTCGAATTGGACGACCGTTGGACGAAACGGTACCGTTTCGTCCTGGGTTGTCTTCAACCTCACGTTGGCGCACTGCAGTGACCCTGCGTGCGTTGTCCTTAGTTCCGTTCGACCAAATGGTGGCCGGCGACGAAGACTCCGACGTGCTCCCGAGGTCCACGACGTCCGGCAGCGGTGAGGGGCTCCTGCGACCGGCAGAAACAGTGATTGTGTGTGAAAATGGACTATTCAATTCACTATTTCTTTGTGTAAAATAATGCCAATAATTTTCTTCAAAATAGTAACAATTTACTAAATTTTGAAGATTACCAGTATACTCTAAACCCCCCACCGTGATCTGAAAAAGTTTCTCTATCGGATTTTCGAGCAAACGAAGATGATTAAAATATGCAAGTGTGGTTGCCAAACCAAGCACTTGCCTATTTATCGTCTTTGTAATGCGTGATAAAATTCCCTCTGACATAACCTGGCTCTGATACCACTGTAGAGAATTAAACAACAAATGGAAGCTGAAATTATAACGATATGGTGACACTCCCGTGATGGTATTTGTCCCACAAGTTGGTAATGAGCAAAGGGAATTGAGTGCATTTGTTTGTGCACCAATGAC
The DNA here is from genome assembly GCF_001411555.2 of Juglans regia. Classification (NCBI taxonomy): domain Eukaryota; kingdom Viridiplantae; phylum Streptophyta; class Magnoliopsida; order Fagales; family Juglandaceae; genus Juglans; species Juglans regia. The sequence continues at coordinate 9,844,163 of NC_049915.1, read as the reverse complement.
CCCTATTTATAGGCCATCATGCACCGATTGGTAAATGACACATCCATTGGTTAACCAATGGTAACCCAAAGGTCACAACTTTAAGGAGTGACACATCCTATTGTGAAAGGGCACAACTATTGGTAAACCAATGGTAACCCAAAAGTTACATCCTTAAGAAGTGACACAACCTTTTGACTAAATCAAAAGGTTGTGTCTCTTGACACTTCCTTTAACATCACCCCTCATGGGAACCATCACCATGTTAGAGAATATAATTCTAAGGGATACACCGTTTGGTGATCTCACCCCTTAGAATAACAGAGAAAACTTTTGTTTCATATTTTAATGTAATTATAAATTTTCACATTTTTTTCCCATTTTATTGTGATTAAATTTTAGGATTGATTAAGATAGTGAGATGAGATGAGATGGTTTTAGATATGTTAAATAAAATATTGTTAGAATATTATTTTTTAATATTATTATTGTTTTTAGGTTTGAAAAAATTAAATTATTTATGATATTTTGTGTGAAAATTTGTAATTATGAGATGAGATGAGATGAAACCATCTTTATATCCATACAGAGCCTAATGTTATCATTTACGATTATTTTTTTTTTGTTACAATTTTTTTAGTAGAGAATGATTTTTATTTTTAAGAAAAGCTCTTTAGAAAAAACATGCTCTCAATTTAATTTATTGTAATATGACTGTATATCCGTTGGTTAAATATGAATGATAATTTGAAATATTTTCTTAATGGATTTGGATGATGACACTTTTAAGGCTTTAATTATTTTGGATCACACGCGATGAAAAAGAAAGAGTGCGTGGTGAATTATTAATAAATCAAATTAGAACAAATGGTAAATGTCACGATAGCATGGGACCTCAAGCTTTTTCCAATATTTATGTGAAGTTCTTAGAACAGATTGAGGTCTTCAAGACACACAACGTGTCATAGTTGAAGATCAAGTTGCCAAATTTCTCTACATAATGTGAAGAATCTTACTATTTCACTCTTATTTTAATATTTTAGTGAGACTCTCAATCGTGTTAAAATTTAGAGTAATGTTTTAATTATAAAGAGATCACATAAAAATAAATCAATAAACTAATATAGATTGATATAATACATTATATTATAAAATTAGTTTTATTATAAAATAGATTTAACATATCATATGAAATCATGTTATTTTATAAATTTTCTTTTGTAAGAGCTCTTTGTGACTGTAGTTTCTCATTGATATTTTATAAATAGGTGTTGTCATCTATTTCTTATTTGTGTTTAGAGTCCCGACTAGTACAAACCTTAATGCATTTTTTTATTATTCTCGCAGCCTAGTTTGGGTACTGAGGTATTCTCATAACATCTCATTACTATTTATTATTTTATTATTATTTTTCACATACTATTCACTATTCTATCATTATTTTATTATTATTTTTTTATTACTATTCACAAAATATCTGACAATACCTCACTATCCAAATACAACCGCTCGATCCTTCCCAACAACGTAACACGTGAATGAATTTCAAATTGAACAAGAATGCAGCCAACACATTTTGTATTTGGTAACCCTTCCTACTTCGATATTATGGTGCATCCTCTTTAGACACCTTAACACGAACGTGGGTTCCATCGAGTGCCCCAATACAATCTTGATAAACACCTCAATATGTCATAAAAGTGTGTAAGTTCACCAACTAGCCACTAATAAGCAATATAAAAATTGAATTTTACCTTAAAATAAGGGCAAAAAATATTGTTGTGAGAAGTGTTACAACAAAAAAATTTCATAAAAGAAAATTTACAAATTGACATGACTTTATATGATACGTTAAATCTACTTTACAACAAAAATAATTTTACAATCTAGCATACCACATCAAACTACATCAACTCTTAAATTTATTTTTGTAAGATATTTTTGTAACTAAGACAATAGTAGAATCGCAATGACTATTGATAGACCAACTGATTTTATGAGCGTTGTGGCAAAGTCTTTGTCCAAAACATTGGGAACCAAAATTTTGACACCTTTACAGGAATTAGATTTGCTTTCTCCATACTCCAATTAGTCTGGTATGAAGTTTTGTTACTTAGTTACTGCAATATTTGTCATAGACAGAGTTGTGTTATCTCTTAGACTTCGGTCTTTAGAGATTTGACGTCTGGACTAGACCATGTCAATCACAAAAGTATACTAAAAAACTACTAACGTTTGTAATTAGCTTGTTGTTTAAGTCAACTTTATATATCCTCATTTAAATTAAAGAGGTGCTCTTGTGTTAAAGTCAGTAAAGAATTATTATCGAAACTCATGAATAGGCCTAACAATGTATCTTGATATATAATATTTAATTATTACATTTTATTTTGATTATTGGAGGTTGAAATATGTAACTATGATATTATAATGGTTTATTTGATAGCAACTAATTTTATGCTGGATATATGATATTGAATTCTGTCTTATTTGACAATGAATTTTTCATGGCGATCAATTCTTAGGACATTGTTATTCAAAAATAAAAAATGATAGTATGAATATTAAATATGTCCACTAAATATGTTCACTCACATATTTTTATTTTTATTTTATTTTATTTTTTTAATAGTTAAAGAAGTGATTATTAATGAATTTATATATATTTTTTTATATATATGGAATGGCCTTCCTTACAAAATATATATGAAAGTAATAGTGGTCCGTTTAGTCCAATTTCATATATTTTTTAAAATCGAATCAATATATATTGATTTTAAAAATGTAAAAACTAATTCACTATTGAAACCAAAACTTACGGTTTTTCTAGTTTTGGTCTAGTCTGATTTTTTCGATTTTACGGATTATTTATATTAGTAATAATATGATGTTTACATATACTAAATTATTATTCTATTTATATTATAGTATAAATATATTATTTTATAATAATTAACACGTACTAATATAATATTGAATTTAATTATAGTTTATATAAGTTCTAGACTTTTTATATGAGTATATATAATCAAATGTGTAAAAATGTATTTACAAAAGAATATATATATTATAATTTATTATGCTAAAAATGTATTATATATATATGTATCAAAAGTAAGTTTATATTAATAACTTAATATTAATATTTATGTTTAAAATTAAAATTAAAATTTTATGTTATATTAATTTTATATTATGAGATTACAACTATATGTTATATAAAATGTTATATTAAAATTATAAGATTAGTTTTATGTTATATTAATTAAAAATTTAACATATAATATATATAATATAATATAAAAAATTATAAATATGTATATCAGTTCGATTCAGTTTAAACTGATTTTCAAAATATGAAAACCGGTATTACACCGGTTTAGGACCAGTTTCGATTCTTAAAAATGGGTACTGCACAGAATCACTTACAAACAGAACCAAATTCACCGATTTGGTCCGATTCGATTTGGTTCAACTGATTTTTCAATTTTTTTTACACTCCTAGAAAGCAATATACATGCATGAAAGCACATCCTCAAATTAAAATCAGTCTTCCTTACAAAATATGGTATTTTTTGTTGGATTTTCTGCCATTTTTTTTAAAGAGTATTGTTACTATGTCATTTTAATTATACTACTCATGTTGTCCCCATTGACGTAGCACAATCACATAATGCCACATGATTTATTAAAACAATAAAAAAATATATTAAAAAAAACTTCCGAAAACACAAAAAGATGGAGATTGAAACCCTAAGTTTCCTCTACCTCTTTTATATTTGCATTTTTAATTTTTTAATAAACCACATGAAACAACATAATGATACGACGTCAGTGTCAATGGGAGAAAGTGAACGGTATAACGGTAGTGGCATAATAGTTTTTTTTAAATATATAATTTTGTTTTAAATATATAGGGGCATAATAGTAATATTATTATACAAGTCTTCGTTTTCATTCCATGTAGTTATACTCTCAAACAAGGTTATTTACTTTCCACTACTTTTCATCCTCTTTTTTAAAACATCCAAACAAGAAAGATTCATTTCATTCCTTTCCATTATATTCCATTTTATTTCCATTCCATTGCATTGCATCTTTTAGTACTTTATTCATTCCATTTCTCTCTAAACTCCCAAAACCAAACCTAGAGCATTCCCAACAGATCATATATTTTACGTCTATATGTAAAATATTCAAACAAATCTTCAAAAAACACTCTCCAACCGATTTTCTAAATGAAGATTGATTCGGTCCAATCCAATTTGATTCAATCGATTTTTCAATTTTTTTATATCCCTAGAAAGTAATATACATGCATGAAAGCACGTCCTCAAATTAAAATCAGTCTTCCTTACAATGAGATTATATACGCAATCCTCCACTTAGAATTACAAATAGAATTTCTCATTTGTCAATTTATATATCTTAAGTATTGCTCATTGACCTCAGACTTAAAAAACTATTCAAATATTTGATCGGACATGGAAAATTATATTGGCTCTTGGCCTATAAATCAAACTGGCATACTCTCATACTTACTTCTTCTCTATTGCTATCTTTTCAGCTTTAGAGCATCCTCATTGGCTTGACTAAAGTTGAAAGATGGCTAAAATTTAGATAATTTGTGCCAAAAAGACCCCATATTGGATTTAGCATCTCTAAAACAATTTGAACTTCTGGTACAGTGGTTGACCAAATATTAAAATAGTAATTTTTCACTCCAACCACTTGTTGGTGTTTATTTATGTGCAGATTTTTTATTGACATTGAAATGAGTATGTTGCTATATATTTAGTTAGTGAATATGAAATTTAGATAAAATTTTAGATAAGTTTAATCTCAATTTTTGGTTATTAGCATTAAATGATATTTGAAAATATGATTTTTTAATATTAATTTAATTAGAATATAATTATTAATAATATTAAATTGATAGAATTACAAAATGTGATATAAATAAATTAAATAAAAAAATGATTAATTTAATAATATTTTATTATTATATATAGAGTGAATAGTTAATCTAATATGGAGATTGAATTTAAATGGAATGGACAAATGTAAAAAAGTGTGATATTTGTTAAATTTTGAAGATGCATTTGGCCAAGCCAATAAGATGCTCTTATGCAGTGTCTTTTTGCCTACAAACTTTCTTCATTCACTCTTGTTATGTTGCTTCTTTCATATCGAGAGCCCTGCCACGAGAAAGATTGTCTTATTCGTTCTTTTAATTGTCTTCCTCCAACACAAAAAATGTGATTGCTTATTTTCCTCTTCTTGTATGCTTTTCCCCGAAAGCATCACTCAAACATGAGAACCAGAGACCCATGGCTGTCGCCATAGTCAATAGTAGATGATAGTAGTAATATTGCGTCGCGGGAGAATTGGTTGAGGTGCGGAGGGTGAGAGGTGGTTATGGTTGTTATTTATAATCGGACATGCAATGAGCATCAAGCAATGTGGATGAGAGTGATAATATTGCATTGTGAAGAAATGGTCAAGGCGCCAAGGGTAAGAGGCAGTTATGGCTGTTGTTTATAAACATGTAGGTAGGGAGCATCCGACGGTGTGGAAATCCATGGCAATGACAACACCTTATGTAGATATTGTCGGCCCATGGATGGATCCATGACATTGCTAGGAGTCAACATCTACCTAGAGGACCATAGAGTTGTCGTGCCGTTCATATCGACCAAGGGAAATTCGGTGTGAGTCCAGATAGACCCAGGGATGGACCAGGTCGCTACCGTGCACCCAAATCGACATGTGGTGCTGCCATGGTGGCGTGTGGTCAACACTTTCCCTTTCCATATTGCTCGTCGAAGTGGTGAGCAATTTAACTCCGGTAGTGACTGTTTATTTAAAGTACGAACACTTTTATCTTTCTACATTTCTAGTCGAGATAGAGAGAACTTGCCCTTTCGGACTTTGCTGCCCAGAGTCCTGTCATTTATACCTTTTCTAATATTATATTTTAAAAAATAAAGTTACATATAAAAAAAAAGATTTATTATTAAAAATTATTATTTTTATATAAATTTTATATTTATTTATATTTTTAAAATAATCGATATTTATACAGTCAGTCATTTCATCATTTTAAAAGAAAAGAAAGTTATTATTAGAAAGAAAAAAGTGGCCTGGCCCGAACAATGCTTGCGTTGCGTGGCGTTTCGTGGTGCCGTTGGTCAGAATAAAAAGAGAGGCAGCAAATGGCACAGCGACTGTCACTGCCCTAACCGATCATCGCCAGCCCTAGCCATGCAGGTTGCTTTCTTCGGCAACGCCGCCGCCGCCTCCGCCTCTTCTCGCATCGTCCCCGCGGCCGCCGCCTTTTCAGCCAGAATCTCTTTCTCTTTCTTCTCTTCGTCTTCTTCCACTTCTCTCTCCTCTTTCAAATGCCTCAGATCGTCTCCTCTCGTCTCTCGTCTATTTCTCAACCAGGTCCAACTCTCTCTCTCTCTCTCTAATGGTTTGTCTTTGTTTTTGTTTTATTTTCTCTGAAAATTTGTCCGTATCTTTTGATTTTTTTTAATAAACTTTTAGAGACGATCACCAACACCTTGCTTATCGGAGAGAGGTCTGAGCGCCGCGGCTACTCCGAAATGCGTGGCTTCTGATCCTGACCAGTTGAAGAGTGCCAGAGAGGATATCAAGGAGCTCCTCAAGACCACGTTCTGCCATCCTATTCTAGTACCTTTACTTTTCCTCTGCATTTAGTTAAGCCATATCGTTGAGTGCCTCATTATGTTGTACAAGTCAGGGTTCTTTCGCTTTTCACTTCCACAAAATGCTTCTCAGAATGGTTGCAAACTTCATTTGTTAACAAAATTCTGATGCAGCTGTTCGAGATTCAATTGCATTTTGTACAGTTGCATTTGTAGTTGTATATAAATTATTATTTTATTTCATCCCGTGCCCTCTAAATCTACGATCTGTCAAGACTTCTATTTTATCGTTGCGAATGTTAAAGTACTGGGTAGACACATCTTTTGGGAAAATATTAAAAAATTCCCGCCCCCCTCGCGTCTCCCTATAGCTAACGTAGTTCATGTGTGGAAAACAGGTTCGCTTGGGTTGGCATGATGCTGGTACTTACAGCAAAAACATTCAGGAATGGCCACAAAGAGGTGGAGCTAATGGGAGTTTGAGATTCGAGATTGAGCTCAAACATGGAGCTAATGCTGGTATCGTTCATTATCATTGGTTGTTACTTAGCTTTGGTTGATAGTGATGTGGCCTTGTTCGGGCGACGAGGAATTCTCAAATATTCTTAAAATTTCTCATAATTTTCTTCTCAAAAATCACTCAAACACAAAACACTTTTCAATTTCAAGTCTTCAACTTTTTTATTTAATCATTATCCAAACACAAAACCTTATACAACTTTTCCAAATTTTCAAACTAAACACAAAAAACAATACAACTTTTTCAAATTTCAACTTCATAAAATTTTAACTTCAAAATTCAATTTTTTTTCTGTCTTGTTTCCCAAAACTCAATAAAACATCTTAACTTAAACCATTTAATTACTATTCATAAACCATTTTACTACTATTTATAGAATTATAAGATATTCTAAAGTGTCTAAACGATCCCGTAGTCTTATATGCTTGCATTTTTCAGGTCTTGTGAATGCATTGAAACTTCTTCAGCCTATCAAAGACAAGTATTCTGGTGTGACATATGCAGACTTGTTTCAGTTGGCCAGTGCTACCGCAGTGGAGGTTGTCCTTGCTCTAACTGTAGAAATTGCTATGATTGGAATGTGCTGATGTAATGTGCCATTGCATTACATCAATCATTCAATTAAAAAGAAAAATAATTGATCTAGGACTTCATGAACTGTGCCACATTAGTATAGTAGGATAGGAGTGTAGTATATAGCATCACTCATGGAAGAATCTCCTAACGAGTTTGTTGGAAATTTCAGGAATCTGGGGGCCCCAAAATCCCCATGAAGTATGGAAGAGTGGATGTTACAGGACCTACAGATTGCCCAGAAGAAGGGAGGCTTCCTGGTAAGAAGACCATACAAATGAGTTGAGGAATTATTTGCATTAAATATAGTTCCCAGACTGTACATCCTACCAAAACTGAAATCTCCATCTATCTACCGTCCTTAAGAAATAAAAACACAAAATCTATCCGAGCTGGCCTTAGTTTTTCAAAGACCACTAATGAGGTCTTTGTAACTCAATTCTTTGTAACTCAAAGACCACTAATGAGGTCTCCCAGAAAATGATCTTTCTCCTCACCAACTACCATAAACATCAACCCAACAGAGTTGGCTAAAATACTGAATGTCTTTACCCTTTACCATCCTGTGCTTTAAAAGGGAGCATACCATATTCCATCTCACTAAATGAAACTTGAACTCTTCATTTATACCACCCAAAAAAAGTCCTGTAAATCAACTCCAACTGTAAGCCACAAGTGGAACGGTAAAGAGAGTCAAAGAAAAAGGTGGGGGGGCTAGGCAAAGTAATCTTAAGAAGCATTAGCCTCTCACCTTAGATAAATAAAATTATTTCTGTTCTGCTAACATATTCTCTATCCATACTAGATACATGACAGAAACCGTACATGGAGATCACAAGGGCATTCTAAGGTAGCTCATAGGTACAAACCCCATATTAGAAAATAAAAATGTTGCAAATACCTCCACATCATACCCACCTGTGAATAGGAGATGACAAATAGTCAATACAGCCATACCCACCTGACAGACAACCAGTCTTGGTGAAAGCACTAGGCCCACTTAAGCACATATGCTGTCTAGAGCAAAACTGCAAAGCACAAGTGCGCGCCTGATTGAAGTAAAGTGCACATGGCTAAAGATGATGCATAATATCAAAATATCCAAGCAAAATAGAAAAAAGGTCTAAAAAGTGACATGGCAATATATTTAGTCTATGAACTCAATTTCTTAGAGTTTTATGCAATATGAAAACTAAGTAATTAACTAATTACATAAAGTTAAAACATAACATCTATCTCTTTGAGAAAAGAGAGGTTCTTAGCAATTTGATGGATGACAACGCCCCTCTCTTCATTAATGTTGCATGCTTTGCTTTATAGATGAATATTAATTTGTCATTGGTTTTTTAGTTATCCAATGATTTTGTGAAGACTCCCCTTTTAGATCTTTATCTTTTATTCTTGACTTTTATCGTATCTATGTTCTTGTAGATGCATGATTTTTCTCCACTGCTTGTATGTTGCACTATGAAGTGGCATTCTGAGATATTTCTTACCATGAATATCACAATTAATATGATACCCCATATGATAAGGATAATGGTAGGTGGTACATGGGATCCCACATTGCTTGGGAATGAGAAATTATTGCCCTAAGGTTCCAATGTGGCTTCAATTATATCATTGACTAGTTCTTTTGGAGTATAGACCATGTGGTTTGAGCCTTTCATTGAGGTGTTACAAATGGTATCAGAGCCTATCCCAACCATAAATATGTGACTTGAGCCATGCCACCTACGAAGGACAGGCCCAACGAGAATGTCGGGAATTTAAGGGGGGGAAGATTGTGATATCCCATATGATAAGGATAAGAATAGGTGGTTTATGAGAACCCACATTGCTTGGAAATGAGAAGTTCTTGCTCTTTATAAGGTTCCAATGTGGCTCCAATTATATAATTGACTAGTTATTTTGGAGTATAGGTCATGTGATTTGGGTCTTCCATTGGAGTATTACAATTAATTAGTTAAATGTGGGGTATTTAATAATTAAGACCCACTACTCATACACGAGATCCACTGCTATACATAGACGCCCATGAGTTGGTAAAGAGTAAAAAAAAAAACTACTAAGAGTTTACCAAGCTTTTTCTTTTAGCCATCATTCATAACTTAAACATCAAGCATAGCTTAAACATCAATCTTACATTCCATTACATACAAACCATCCATCATTTATACAATTACCTCTTGTGCACATGGGTTGGTGATCTTGATGATCATGGTTCCACCCAAGGCCCCAAATAAAATCCTATAAAAAGGAGGTGGACATCACTAGGTGCACGTCTAGTGGGCCCTTCCTGCATTGCCATCCACCTATTAACTATTATCTGCCATTATTCATTATTCATCAGTCATCAGCGATCATGCAATCATTTAGTTTCCTGTTTCTTTCATTCTTTTTAGTTTCAGTTTTTTTTCATTCAATAAACATTAGTACATATACATATAATGGCATAGTGGAAGAATTCTTGAAATTTCCTTTTCACATTCGCATGTCTTTATAATAAAGTGTTCATCAATAGTTTGAGCAATGAGCATTACAAATATGTGACAAAAGTCGAAACACATTCATAAATTACATAATTTATACAATAAGCAATCTTATGATTTAGAGAAGAGGCATTTCAAGGGCATGATCGTATGTACTTACCTCTTAGCTCCAAACAATAATTAGCGCATTGATAATCACCTATTTTAAGACATACAATAATTCCAAGTCAATTTCTAACAAGCACATACTATCAATTAAGGATTGAGATTTCATTTAATGATTTAATCATGACCCCCTTTGTAATTTTGCCATCAACAACAACCCATGACACATCCAACTTGTACTATCCAAAAATTACCTTAATACCTACCCATGATTTTAAAATCCCAACACTATTGCCTCTACATCAAACATATCTACCCGTAACACTTAAAGAAATGCATCAAGCATATCTTCCCGTAACACTTAAACAAATGTTTCCTCTCGTGATTAACATAAAAACATAACACCCGTGGCTGTAACACCTGTATATTGACATCAACCCATAACACATGGAAATCACCATTGGCAACTTTAGCTGGATTTTTGGTCTTTAACGGTGCACAAGGATAGACGTGAGACCCAATGGGAGTTTGGGTGTGTACTTGAGCTGGCTTCTGGTGTCTTTATTAGTGAAGATGAGACAGCCATGAGCTAAAGAGCTGTCTTTTGATGTTGAGAGAGAGAGAGAGAGAGAGAGAGAGAAGGGGGGGTTGTCGATCTGGGGTGAAATGTGAGTGCGCGAAAGATGTAGAGAAGGGAACATGTGTGTGAACAGTATAGAAAGAGGAGGAAGGTACTTTGGCTTTATCTGGAGCTGTGGGCGAGAGAAATTTGAGAAGAGGGACCATGGCAAGTTAGGCAAATGGGGTCAGTTGCGAGTCAATGTAGTCCTACAGTGATGAGGTTTCAAATGCCTAGAGGGCAGAGTGCCAGGGACAATGAGGCAGGTCAAATGGCTGATACCTAATGGGCAGGGTCTATCATCCAAGAACAAACACTATCCAGTCTAAATCTTACAGAGGCTTCCAGAGATTTCATGGGTCCAATAAAAATACTCACATATCAGCCATAAGGAGCTAGGGCTAGGGTGTTACAAAACAACAGGGGAAGTGATGGCTCATATATTTTGAACCCTAGAGCTATTAAAAAAGCATTTACCAGAACCAAGAATCTAAAAGTGAAAATACAAGAAATTAGTCATCTCCTCCATGTCTCTCCATAGCCAAATATTCCATTTAATAAATTAGACTCTGAATAAACTGGGTCATATTTTGAAAACTATTTTGCAAATAACACTTTTCACTTGATCTTTGACTCTAACATCAAATATGTTCATCACCAAAGGGCCTTGCCTTGGAGAGGTTCCCCGACATATAAAAAAAAAAATAATATTTTTTTTAACTAAAGGGCCCAGCCTTGCAAATAACACGTGCATTACCAAATAATAATGGAATCCTGTCTCCCTTCAGTGAAAGCATGTTGGTACTCTGACACAAACCCAGCTTTTTTTATTCCACATGTTTCCCGCACTGATCAGCCAAATATATATATATATATATTTATATATATATAAACACACACACATGCTTCTTTATATTTCCTTCTTGTAAATCCACTTTGCTTCAACTTATATTATCTTATTTTTGAAAATCATCCACTTGTTAGCTGCTGGTCCCCCTTCACCTGCTGATCATCTACGTGATGTTTTCTACAGAATGGGCTTAAGTGACAAGGTAATTTTCATGGTTCTGTATACTTGGTTTTCGTTTTTTTACCTCACCATGCATGTGATGTTTACCTGTGAAGCTGTTTGATGTGCAGGAAATAGTTGCATTATCTGGTGCACACACACTGGGAAGGTCCAGACCAGAACGCAGTGGTTGGGGTAAGCCAGAGACAAAGTACACGGTATTGCATCATTTTCTATTCATGTGCAGAAGAGCCTTTTGTGACTTGGTTGCGCATTTCATGCTATACTCTTCCACGGATTTCGGATTTTATTATTAGATGACAAAATCTGTAATCTTAGAAAATTGAAAATGAGATCCATACCCATTAGTCAGAGCTGTGAAAGTTTCTTTTCTGATCAAACCTGCTAACGATAGAAAATCACTGCTTTTTGTTAAAGGGTGAACCAACATAAATTATGGCAATACGATTGATTCCATAATCTACTGTGAAAGCTTAAAGTAATGTAACAATTTTATGAGTCTGGTGAATGGTGATTTCATGGTATTACCACCTATCATGTTGCCCGTACTGCATGATTATATTATCAGGAACATCATTCAATCCAGGTCACTCAAGAGGCAGTAAATGATGCTGAATAGCTCTCAAGGATTTTATCGTTAGCGTTACTGTTATTGAGCAACATATGAGGTTTTTTTATCAGTATTATACCTCTTTTATGTCTTTGTTTTCTATCTGTAAACTGATTCTGATTTAACTAAGGGCTCGTTTGTTTTCAGAGATGAGATGAGATTAAAGTTAAAAAGTTGAATAAAATATTGTTAGAATATATTTTTTAATATTATTTTTGTTTTGATATTTGAAAAAGTTGAATTGTTTATTTTATTTTGTATTGGAAATTGGGAAAGTTGTAATGATTAGATAAGATAAGATGAGATGTTTTCTGAAAACAAACGAGGCCTAAGTTAGGCATTTCTACATTTTCTTCTGTTCTGTAGGAATGATAGCTCAAGAACTAACCCAAAGAAGATGGCTCAATAATTTAGGATTAACCACTAGTCACAGCTTAAGAAAATTAAAAGATGAAGAAAAACAGCAAATCCAACTGATAGAAATATGACGATCTCTTGTTTTGATCAGTATAGAAATATGACTATCATCTATTTAATTACAGAAATCTGGGCCTGGAGCACCAGGGGGACAGTCCTGGACGGTGCAATGGTTGAAGTTTGATAATTCCTACTTCAAGGTTTGAAAATCACAATGCCCTCTTGAACATTATGAAATCCAGTCCATGCATCCGATAAGAAGCTGTCTGCAGAATACTTTTTGCTGATTGTGATTACCCTATCAGGATATCAAAGAAAGAAGGGATGAAGATTTACTGGTGTTGCCAACTGATGCTGTTCTTTTTGAAGATCCATCATTCAAGGTTAAAACAAAATGACGTTTTGCTGTGAGACAGGGTTTATAGTGTAAAACCTTTTAATGATATAATGCCTGATTTTCAGGTATATGCTGAGAAATATGCTGAAGATCAGGAAACATTCTTCAAGGATTATGCTGAAGCCCATGCCAAACTCAGCAACCTTGGAGCCAAATTTGATCCTCCAGAGGTTTGTCATTCTAAAGTGCTTATGTTTATTGATTTTGCCGGGGATGCTAACCAGTGTAACTAGTGCAATTTGAGCCTTTGGCATGACATGGTTATGCTAATCAGTGTAACTAGACTATGTTTCGTCGAGCCTATTGATATGTTCTTTGTCATCACAAAAAATACATGTTAGGGGTTCTTTTTACTTTTGAATGTGCAAGAAACTTCCTTTGCTAATAGTAGCTCTTGATTGGTGTTCATCCCAAACTTCAAACCTCAATTTTCAAATACTTAAAGTAAGCAATTTTGAAATGCTATAGCATTTATCAAATCCTAAAAACAGCAAAAATATATGTACGAGTAGTGCTAAATTGCATCACAAACTTCAAATACTCAGTACTTTTAGAAATGTTTTTGTTGAACTCAATTTGTTATTTTTCTTGATTTCAAACCAACAACTTGCAATCTCAACTCCTTTAATGGCATGAAGAACAGACATTGGAATATGTGCAGCCGTACGTATGCAGACAAAAAGGACTTTGAAGTACTATATTTTCTTTCTAATATAAACGTTGAGCATTCTAAATGAACTGCTATTGATTTGGTGATCAGGGTATTGTGATAAACCATGGTCGTTAGGAATCTGCACCAGAGAAGTTTGAAGCAGCAAAGTACTCTTCTGGGAAGGTTGTAAGCCTCATGAACTTGTATCCCAATATTTTTTAAGTTGATGATTGTCAGAAATTCCTTTATTTTCGAAAATATCTTTTTGCAATCTGTTCATTATCTCTACTTTTCACGGTTTGGTGCAGGATTAAGAACAAGTATCATGTTTTCGTATGCCGTATCTTTTAATAGCACAAGATGAAGCCATTTTCAAATCCTATCAACTCAAATATAATACATGGATGTCTTAAAAGAAGGAATAAAATTCAACAGTCTTACCAATGTACTTACAGAGAGTGAGTATGAACCAAGAGATTAGAGCAGGGTAAGAAGCGATTAGTGGAAAGGCCCAGATAAGCCTCTACCGACGAACTATTTCCTTAATATTATTATTATGATTTGCTGTTTTAGCAGTTTTGACATCACTATTTGGGAACTAGGTTTTCTGAGCTTATTACTGAAAAGTATTGTTTTTGTGCATTTCGGATTGTTAAGATATAAAATAAATAATAAAATCTACTCCTTCCCATTAACTTAAGCATTTGGGACAAGTGATTTCACATGGTATCAGAGCAGAGGTCTTGAGTTCAATTCTAACTCTACACTTTTTCCCATTTAATTAAATATTTCATGTGTAGGGGCTATTCATTGAGTTGGAGTTTGGTCCACATGTGTGGGAGTGTTAAAATATAAAATAAATAATAAAATCTATATTTTTCCATCAGTTTAAGCTTTTGAGATAAATGATGATTTTGCACGAAAAGCTAATGGGATAAGAGGTGATTTTACACGGATTAACTGTCAATGAGTGAATATGGTAGGGACTTCAGCAGGTATGAGATGTGAATTGGACACTTGTCATGAGTCAAATTGTAGTGAAGTGATGCACGAAGAACTAGTTAATGGAAAGATCATTCTGGTTCAAAATGAAAAAAAGAATTCCTACAAGTCGGTCCGTCCAAGGATCCTCATATAACAACCTGTCAATAGTGGAGGGACACCTAGACATTTCACTATCACAATTATTGTAAACCAGTACTACATGGAATACTCGGCTACTTCAAAAGAGAGACAGTCCCTATGCAGGCCCTTTCCTTTCGCAAGAGACAGCCCCTTCCCCTTCCCCCACCTTCGAATCGATACCAACCCCTTTGCAGCCCCTTCTCCCTCCCCTTCGCAGCACCTTCGAATCGACATCAACCCCTTTGCAGCCCTTTGAATTGTGACGAAGACACCTTCGAAAGCAGCTTCGCAGCTCGTATTCCCTTCTCAAAATAGAGCAAGCTCAGCTAGCATTATCAACAAATTATTAACACTTATTGTACTCTCTTTATTCTTGTTTTTAGAGATTGAAGGATACAAATCCATTCTTTGAAATTGGACGTGGTAATAACTGTGGATTATCTGGCTCGCTCAAAAGATGGTGAGATAAATATCAATTTCGTAATGCTTCATCCGGTGTGTGTCTAAGACATTTTGTCAAATGCCAGTAGTGTCCAAGTATATAATGTAAAAGAGGAGAAATACCAAGGCAACAACAAGGCCATTGGAGTTAGCCATGAACAACCGTCTGTTGGTGAGGAACTATGGTGGGCGATGGACGGACGGACCAATGGCGGTGGATTGCCCTTGCGTAGTGGGCGACGAAAATGGCGAAAATATTTGAGGAAATCGGCACGGCTTGGGCGAAATCTGGAGTAATCGGTCCGGGCAAAATTGGCCAAGGAAGACAACGACGAACTGGTGGTGGTGGACTGCTGGCGGTGGAGGTATGCTTGGCTTTGGTTCTGGACACACAGGGTTGGGGTCGAGGTTGGGCTAAGCTGAAGTCAAGTGAAGTTCTCTTAGTTGAAGTGTGAATCAAATTTCTATTCCATGTGAACGAGTCTAGCGTGATTGTGGTGTGATTTCTAAGGTGACAACTTCTAAGTGGAGGGTTGTTATTCATTCAAAATTAGACTGATCGCTTAGAAGCGGATCTGAATGAAAAACCCAAAAACCAAATGAAAAGTTAGCCCTATTTTAATATTTGAAGCCTTGATTCTTAAAGTTGTTTGAACCCTTTTGTTTTTTCTTTAATTTTGGAAATTCCAAACCAAATGTGTCTGCCCAACTGCATTTGGTCCACTTTGTTGTCCAGATTGATTAGTAATTGTCCTTTGAATTATTATGTGTATGATTGTACGTGCTACTAATTCATGATAAACAAAACAAAGGGCTGCCAATCAACATTGTTAAAACTTAAAATCAAGGAATGTTGGTGGATAAGTTATTTTTGATTGAATCATAGTGTCGGATCCAGTAACTAAAGAGTTTACATAATATTAAGCCTCGTTTGTTTTCACAGATGAGATGAGAAGAGTTAAAATTAAAGTTAAAAATTGAATGAAATATTGTTCGAATATATATTTGTAATCTTGTTTTTGGATTTGAAAAAGTTGAATTGTTTATTTTATTTTGTATTGGAATTTGAGAAAATTGAGTTGAGAGAAGTTTCAATAGAAAGAAACTCTTTAGTTATAAAATATGAAATAATTGCATCCTAGCATTCATAAGAACGTTTTAACCATTTAAGCATTTCTTTGACCTCAATGCTCATGGTCATCGTTTTGATAATGGAAATTTTTTTGCGAAAGTCCCAGGCTTGTAAGTTTGGGATAATTAACCCTCTTAAAAGAAAGTGGGAAACTATGGAAAAAGGTAATTTTTTCCTAGTAGGTCTCACTTGTTTCTTACTTGTATCTAATCTAGTATTGTTCTTTCCTAAATTGGAGGATTTTGACCTCAACGTGGACTCGCATTCCACAAGTTCAGAGTCGCGTGTATGAATTGCAAGCTCTTGAGGAGAGCCAAAGCTTCAATGTCTTCAGAGTCCTCTCCAGCATTTTCAATTATGTTAAAAGCCATTATCATACCTGATAGCAGCCCCTATACCAGCCCTTTTGCGTGCATTTGATTTGAATACACTCTGGAAGAAATTACAAACGTAGAATTCTATCCCTTACGGACAATGAGATGCTTTTCCTTCACCTTTTGTAGTTTTGGAGCACCATCCCCCATCTCAACACCCTCCTTCGGATCCATTGTTTTCTGCCATAGATGCATACATTCCTTTGTCGCCAAATACCCCATGCTACAACTGAAAGCATGGCGCCATATCAACGACACTTTTCTTTAGTGTATCCCATAGTAGCATTGTAGCAACCCCGGCTCGAAGAGCGATGGTGTTTAGAAGTCTGTGTTGTGAAAATGATGCAAGAAAAGTGAAGCAAAACAAGAAACCAATCAAACATACAACACAAAAATTTACATGATTCGACAATGTGCCTATGCCCATGGAACTATAGAGGATTTTATTATGAGGAAAGTAGGAATATACTGTGGGGCAATGCAATGTTTCTCTCGCTCACTCTCTCTCAAGGGTTGTCTCTCTGTTTCTCTTTGTTCCACCTGATGTTTCATACCAAAATCGAAACATATATAATACATATAGGCATGCAATAGAAACCTTAGAAACACAATTATCAAGTTATTCACTCGAGCGAGCATCTAGCGAACTCTTTATCTCATGTTTGTTCAAGCGACTTGTCGAAAGAACTTTCTACCTGAGCTTCACTCAAGTGACCTGTCGCGCAAACGTTGAGTGAACTTTCCGTCTAGCATTTCTTGAGTCGCATCGCAAACCAGGTCAAAATATTTTTTGGGTTGGGTCATCAAATTGGGCTGCCACAAGAATAAATCAGGCTCCATAAATCCAACAGTATGTGTGAAACACTTCACTTATTGTGGGACCTATTATATTTAAAAAGAATCAGAACACCAGTAATTTTTTATGTAAATTGAAATGGCAAGTTTTTGCATCAGCGATTCAACAATGCGTTTAGTGTGCCAATAAAAAAACCATGCAAATCGATTTATTCCGGCCCAAAAGAGATTGATTAGTTTGGTTAGTCAACTTTTTAGACTCAAATATACAAATATTTACAAGAAAAGCACTCCCAATGGATGCTTTATAATATATTTTTCTTTAAAATATAAAAAAATTCTCTTAAAAGTGCCCTTCAATGGATCTTGTATTCCATCTTTCATTTTACATTCTGCTACAGTAACATGCTAGATGTGGAGGGAACTCTTCATCCTTGTAAACATTTTAAATTAGTTTCTCTCTCCTACTGTTTGATTTTCTTTATTTCTTCAAAAGTCATTTATTTTTATTTCATATCTTCTCTCTTATTCCCACACTTTCTTCTTTGCAAGGAGCCAAAGACAAAATCTGAAGCTGAATTAATCTCTTCTTTTCATTATATAATTTCTTCTTTTTATTTTTTGAATTAATTTATATTTTGGTTTAATTTATAAATTTGGATTAATTTAAAATAGAACATAATTATATGACGTTGTATATGGAGAGATGTTGCAAATATCAAAAGATTTGAGGATATTATTGATAGTTATAGAAAATATTTGAAATGAATAAAAAAATATTAAAAAATATAATATTTAAATGATATAAAAAAAATAGATAAGTTGATGTATGATATATTGTAAAAATCAGTATGTAAAATAAAAAAAATGAATTTTAGTGATATATTTTAAAAGATAAGATAAAGAATCCATTGAGTACTCTTAGAGCATATATTTATAAATGGTTATAAATTCATTACTATTCAACGTCGGAAGCATAAATGTCGACATCCCAAAATTTTAATAGTAACTATCTCAATCATTCTCTAATGTCTAGGTGCAAACATTGTTCTTATTCCTTAAATAAAAACGAATTACGGCAACTCTTGTTGATCTGTTTTCATTTATTTATTAATCATTCTGGTCGTCTACTCGTTGAAACTCAAATAAATAAGATACAAATTCATATTATACTTATTATATTCCTTGCTTTAGAAAATAAAAATGCACATTCATATGCGATAAATGCAACTTTTCTAACAATCTTTAGAATTCTTCTAACCTTTATCACCTTTCATTAAAAATTAAGTGTAGATCTAGTGATAGGAAGCCGACGGCAAGCAAAAAAACCTAGAAAAACAAGTTAGTTGCAGAGTTAGAGGAAGGGAGATCTGAGTTAAGTTTGTAGAAGTGAAGCTAAGAGGAATTTTGAACAAGAAACATCGTTGTGAGAAGCTTGAAGGAAGTGCACTGTATGGAGCAGTCAAGTGAAACGAGGAGTTTAGTTGCTTTCAGAAGTCTAGAGTTATTCAAGATGCAACGTTTTTAATTGCTTTAATAAGGGTAGGTTTGTAAAGCATAGCGTTTTGGGACTTAAAAACACCAAAGCCGTGTGTTTAAGTGTCTGTGAGTTTTTGAAGTTATAGTGGTTTGTGATGTATTTTTATTATCCATGAGTCATGTTATCAAACCTGGGTAGTTTATTAGAATATGTTTTGGAAGGAGACGAATATAGAAGGGAAGTGGGAGGAAGGAGAACCATCTAGAATTTGTCAAGACTTTCATTGTAAGGAGGTTGGAATCCCTCGAAGTATTCCTCTTTGAATTTACGAATGGCTCTCTCTACCGTCCATTTCTCAACTCCATTACGGAAATATCTATTCTGCTTTCATTCTCATTCCTGTTTACATTCAGCCCACACTTAACAATCACACAGGTTCTTATCAATTGGTATCAGTGTCCACCGATTCTATGATAGAAAATACTAGATCTAAACTTCAACAACAAGAGGCATTTCAACAGCAACTCAATGAGGTTCAACAGCAAAATGAGCAGACTATACAAGACCTTAAGGCTAATTTGGAACCATTAAACGACATGAACCATTAAAGGCCAAAATAAACAACAACAGCAACATCAACAACAATATCAGCAACAACAACATTGGCAAAACCAGCAGCAACAACAGCGTGGGCTTCAATATGATGTCCATTTTGACCACGAACAACCAGATTAGAAGCGAGGCAATTTCAGGGGAGTAAAGTTAGACTTTCCTCATTTCCAAGGAGACTAACTAGAAGCTTGGATCTTCAAGGTGAACCAGTATTTTGAATTTCACTAGACCCCCTCGTCATATGCTCATGGCCTTTTATCATATGGATGGGGAAGCTCTTGTGTGGTACTAAGAGACTTTGGAGGGGGGCCATTTCTGTGACTGGGATACTTTCACCAGGTTGATGCTTATTCGCTTTGGTCTAACGACGTATGATGATCTCATGGAAGCATTGCCGTGGTTAAAACAAACCAATTCCAACGCTGCGTACAAGGCACAGTTTGAGGTTCTTTCCAATCGGTTGAGAAGACTTTCAGATGTGCACAAGTTGAGTTGCTTCCTCAACGACTTAAAAGATGAAATCCGCCTTCCTTTTAGGATGTTCAATCCAGTCAATTTAAATGTAGCATATGGGTTAGCCAAAATACAAGAGGAATACCTCTTAAGTACAGAAACATCCATCAAGCCTGTAATGGAGAAAACTAGTGCAACACTTGGGGGTTTTTTCCCCAAGGACCCTTCTCGAGTAGCAGTGGTAGTAAATTGTCTAGACCCATGGGTGCCACTAGACAGGTATCCTCAGCTCAAATGGATGAGAAACGCAAGAAATGATCGTGCTACCATTGCAATGAGAAGTGGAGATCAGCCCATAACTGCAAAAATCCAAGGATTTATTTGTTACAAGCTAGTGAAGAAGAATTAGGGGAGGAAGAGGGCACCCAACCAAAGGATTGTGTAGAAAAGGTTGAGGAAAACAAGGCTGCGGATAAGGAGGAGGAACCTGAGATTTCTTTGGCTACGATTGCTAGAACACCCACAATTAGAACAATGAGCCTGGTGGGCAATATTAAGGGGGAGCAGTTGGTGATTCTAGTGGACTCTGTCAGCTCACATAATTTTATTGATTCCTTATTGGTTCCCAGACTGAAGCTGCAGGTGGACTCCTCTATCTAGTTAAGGGTGAGGGTAGCTAATGGCCAATGTCTCCAAATTGGGGGGGTAGAGCTGTAAATTTAAAGGTGCAAGGTAATATGTTTTAACCTTCCCTTTACTTACTTGATATTGCTGGATGTGGCATTGTGTTAGGGAGAACTTAGGCCCTATAACTTGGGATTTTTCGAAGATGTTTATGAGTTTTTTCCATGGGGGAAGGCTGGTGGAATTAAAAGGGTTAAAATTGTGCCCCTCAGTGGTGGAGGATGGACCAAAGATATTAAAGGCCACGATGGCCAAGGGGAAGGGGTTGTTGTTATTAGAGATTGTGCTTGATGAGAATAATGGAAAAGATTCCTATGTCGAGGATAATGAGGTTAATGAATTGCTAAAAACTTTTCATGGGGTTTTTGAGGAACCTAAAGGGTTATCCCCTACTCGTGCCCATGATAACAAGATAATTCTTAGGGAGTGTTCTCAACCTATAACAAATAGGCCATATCGGTACCCCTTCTATCAAAAGACAGAAATAGAGAAGATAGTGCTTGAATTATGGAAATTAAGGGTGGTGAGACCAAGTTCCAACCCTTTCTCTTCCCCTGTTTACCTGGTCTATAAGGCCGATGAGAGTTGAAGACTTTGTGTCAATTATAAGGCACTAAATAAGGAAATGATGAAGGCAAAGTTTCCTATTCTGGTGATTGATGAGCTGTTGGATGAATTGTTTGGCTTGATTATTTTCTCTAAACTCAATTTGAGGTTGGGTTATCACCAAGTGAGGGTAGTGGATGAGGATATATACCCAAAACAACTTTTTGAACTCATGAAGGGCAGTACGAGTTCTTGGTAACTAATGCCTTGTCCACCTTCCAAGGGTTAATGAATGATATCTTTAAACCCTATCTCTGAAAATTCGTGTTGGTGTTTTTTTACGACATCTTGGTCTATAGTAAGAGCCGAGATGAACATTTGGGGCACTTAAGTAAGGTCTTATCCTTGCTGCAGCAACACAACCTTTATGCCAAAAGATCTAAATGTAAATTTGTTGTTGGGGAAATTGATTACTTGGGTCATGTAATTAATGCTGATGGAGTGATGGTTGATGCTTCTAAGGTGACTTCTATGCTAGAGTGGCTCGAGCCTAAGAATGTGAAGTCTCTAAGGGGATTCCTAGGGCTAACGGGGTATTATTGGAAGTTTATCAGAAATTAAGGGGGTATTGCAACCCCTCTCACATATTTACTTAAGAAGAATTCTTTTTCTTGGAATGAAGAGGCAATGAAGGCATTTGTAGCCTTGAAACAGGCTGTTGCACATCCCCTAATATTAAGGCTGTCGGATTTCAGCAAACCCTTTACTATTGAAGGTGACGCTTGTGGAACCAGGCTGGGAGCAGTTTTAATGTAGTCGAGGCTGCCCATTTCTTATCTAAGTAAGGCCATTAAGGGTAAAGCCCTTCTCTTATCTACCTATGAAAAGGAGCTGTTGGCTCTTGTGATAGCAGTCCAAAAATGGAGGCCTTACCTCCTTGGTCAGTCGTTTGTGATTAAAACTAACCAACAGGCCCTCAAGTTTTTACTTGAACAACGAGTGGGTACTGAGATGTAAAAAAAATGGGTGACAAAATTGATGGGGTATGATTTTTCGATTGAGTACAAAAAAGCAAGGGAAAAATAGGGTGGCGGATGCCCTCTCTTGAAGGGGAGAAAATGTAGAGGAATCTATGTGTTCTGCAATGATTTCATTTCCCACTCTATTGTGGGTTGATGAACTGAAGCAGAGTTACCAAAACTCTAAGGAGCTGGCTGAATTGTTGGAACAACTCCAGGCCAACCAAGACATCCCTAAGGGTTTTTCCCTACAACAAGGACTGATCATAAGAAAATGAAGGATAGTATTGGCTCCTGAATCTGAGTTTAAAAAAATGTATTACATTATGTGCACCACAATCCTCAAGCAGGCCATTCGGGCTATTTGAAAACATATCAAAGGGCTAAGCATGATTTCTACTAGAGGGGTATGAAGAAAGATGTTAAAAGTATAGTGAAGGAATGTGACACGTGCCAAATGATGAAGTATGAAACCTCACATCTAGCGGGGCTGCTTCAGCCCTTGCCTATTCCACAACAGCCATGGTCTAACATATCACTGGATTTTATTGAAGGATTGCCAATTTCTAAAGGGGGTAAGTGTGATATGTGTAGTGGTAGACCGTTTCACTAAATACGCCCATTTCATGGTATTGGCCCACCCATATACATCACAAGTGGTGGTAGAGGAGTTCATGAAGCATGCTTTCAAGCTTCAGAGATTTCCTAAGTCGGTAGTATCTGATCGGGACCCTATTTTTCTAAGTTCTTTTTGGAAGGCTCTTTTTCATTCTCAAGGTTCCTCACTAGATTTCAGCTCAGGTTACCATCCACAGACATATGGCTAGATTGAAGTGACAAACAGGTCTATTGAAGGGTACCTAAGGTGTTATGTTGGTGTGAAACAGGTTTCGTCACAGTGAATATCGATGGTAAAGTGGTGGTATAATACCACCTACCACACAACTATAAAGATGACTCAATTTGAGGCTGTTGACGGCTACCCACCCCAACTTTACTTTCATACATACCAAGTACTAGTTTGAATGAAGCAGCTGACCAACTAATGAGAAGCAGAGATCTGATTATCAATTTACTAAGGCACAATTTAACAGAGGCTCAAAATAGAATGAAGCATTATCTAGATAAAAAGAGAACTGAATAGGAATTTGAGAAAGGAGAATGGGTGTATATGAAACTACAACCCTATAGGCAGAAAACAGTAGCTCTAAGGCACAACATGAAATTGGCCCCTAGATATTATGGGCCGTTCGAAATCAAAGAAAACATTGGCAAGGTGGCTTACCGTCTGAAGTTACCTGAGTCCTCCAAGATTCACCCTATGGTCCATGTCTCCTGCTTGAAGAAGAGACTGGTGTAACGACCCGATCCTATATTTTTAAGGTGATAAATTACGAATAATTTTATTAAGTTCAATAAATGAGTTAAAGCCCATAAAAGAATTTATCGAATAGATTATTTTTAAATTGAACCTAGTGTTAAGGCTCTATTATTATTATTTTATTTATATTTTTTTAACTCCAAGCTCTTGAGTGTTAGACTCCAAACACTATTACCATTGTGCTTTCCTTATCATAATAAAACTCCTAACGGATTTCCTCTATTAACCACAACCATACATGTCTCTTTCCCTAGGATTTATTTTTTTAAACGTTCTCTATCACCTTTATATAGATGTATATACGGTTTAGACCTCGTTCCTTGTCAGTCTATCACTGCATGCATGGGCTTTATCGTAACCGTTTCCTCCGCATGCATTTTTATCTTTCCTTTTGGTTCTCAACCAGCTAGGTTTATAAATATGTTTAGCCTTTCTACATGAAAAGAATAGTCCACTGTCGCCCAACGTCAAAATACACTCACGCACATAGAGCACCCTTTCATGAACTCTCCGAATGCTCAGCTCGTCCACTAGACCACTTACCTCGATGGAACCACCACACCCCGTAAGCCACGAGCACACAAGCTCCCTCCACCGTGAGCCTCTTCCTCTAAGCCGTTCCTCCCTCTGCCGTGAACTACCACGGAAACCAAGCTCATGCACCCACACGGCACCAACCATCAGCCACGATGACACCACTGCCCAGAACACACCGACGCCACCTCAAGGAAGACGGAACCACCCCTGTGCTGCCCTAGCACCGCCCAACACCAACACTGCAAACCTCCTTGCACCACCACCAAAAGCCTCTGTTTTTCCTCACCAAAAACAAAGTGTGCATTCTCCCTCGTCAGCCACCACATCTCGTCGAAAATGGCCACACATCACGGCCACAGCTCGGTCGTGCTACCCCAACGCCACCATCACCTCAGACCTGCCTTGTCCCTCATGGTGAGCCATCGCTGAACGATCCCACTTCTTCTCCGTCCCTTTTGCTCATTGTATTCACTCTCTCTCATCTCTCTCTCTCTCTCTCTCAAGCTTTCGGTTTCTCTCTATCTATCAAATCTTGAGCCACCGAGGAACCACCCAGCTCCGCCGTGAAGCACCACCAAGCCCATCGTAAGCCACGAACGCCCAAGCTCGATCTCCTCTGTAAGTGATCTCTCGTTCTCTCTGTGATAAAAACCAGTACGCCCCTCCCTCGTGTGATCAATCTATTAAGTCCCATGCCTTTAATTTATAGGTTGGAGTAATTACGTTAGTCTTAGTGTACTGTATAGGTAATATAGACTTATTATAAATGGATGGACAGATTTATGTGTTGAGTTTATTGGGATGTATAGATATATATATATATATATATATATTGATTTGAAAGAGTTACGCACGAAAGGGTGGACTATTTTAGAAAAATTGACGAAACGTCGAAAAATTTAAGTTAGACATATAAACTCTAGATATACAGAATTGATGTTAATATCATGGAGTCAATATGATTTTAGAGTTATGAAGGATCAAGATTTATGGAAATATAGGTTAATTTAGAAATTCAGGTTTTTGATTACAAAGTATGTGTTAAGTTAGAAATTTACGCAAGTTACGTGTATTTTATAGGTTATTAGTTGCGCCCCAAAAATATTGGATCAACACTACGAGGTAAGTAGTATGATCATACCCTTACATGTATGTACAATAAACGACATGTCTTTTATAAAAATATTTTACATGTATGCCCTTCATTGCTTTCTTTAAGGTCGAAAAAGACAGATCTACAGCTTTCTGGCAACTCCTAAGAGACACGCATGGCACAAGCAGATTCACAGGTCGAAAATCATTCGGAGGAAAGTGGTGGTTTTGTGAAAATCACCGTGTGTGGTTCTCACACGCCACCCACATCTTCCCGTGGTCCTCACGCACCACCCCTTTCTGCAGCTCTTCTTGACACGAGCGAGATCACTGGACTTGCCACCACCAGACCTTTCAGATCTGACCTTTGTGGTTGAAAAGAGACAAGTGTGTTGCCTTCACGAGCCATCACAAATTCTGAAGTCTACCAGAGTTGGTCCAAACTCTAATCCGTATTTTTTTGCATCTATCTTACTGCTTTCCTTTTTGGGTTCCTTATTGTTAATTAAAATAAAAAAGAGTTCATCTCTCGGACATTTGTCTGTAAATGTTGAGTCATTTCTTTCTATGAAGGGTGAGGTTGAGTCTCTGTTTAGGCAGAGTGTTGTCTCTTGGATGTTTGCCTATAGAGAGTATCAGCAACAGTAAAGACCAGATCAGTCACAAAAGGAAATAGTGTACTAGTAGAGTTCCAAATGCATTATTTTGGTTTATGATGTCATGTTTGATATGAGGACATCTCAGCATGTATCCAATCATGGATGTAAGTTTTTTTTTTATGAATGAAGATGATAGTTTCCCTCAAAAAAAAAATTATCAAAGTACGCCTATCGTGATACTAATTAATTCTATAGTTGCAGAAGACATAACCATGAAATTATAAAGTACCAAAGAAACTAAACATAACCATAGGTCCATAAAGAGAGTAGAACCTTGTAAAACATTAGATCCATACATTAATACATGTCCAAATAAAAAGTTCCACAATTTGCACAAATTAGACTAAACATTGTCTTCTAAAGTTCATTACAAGAAAACTGTTTATTTTTTGTCAGTTATTTTTTGTAAAAATTATAAGTCTATTCTCGTCGCAAATACTTATTTTTCTTGTAAATATGTCATCATAAATACTCATTTTTCTCATGAAATTCATAAACAAACTGAGCTGTGTTGTAGGCATTTGCCCAAACTCACGTACGGTAGATAGTTAAGCTGGTTGTAGGGATAGTCGACAAGATCCTATACTTTTTGGCTCTACTCGGCACTTGCACTAACAGCGATGGTTCAAAGATTTGGACATCAGGTGCATGGGACTACCACGGGAGTATTATGACTCTTTAAAAGAAATTGATTGCATTTAATTTTGTACCACCAAGTTTTCTAAACTTATGATATTGGTTTGTTTTGATAAAGCATGTGGTGCCCCCAATTCCTCGTTTGGGATGTAACAGAGTCTTGGAGCTTTGGGACATGCGACATATGGTTACATACTCCATTCATGACAGTTAATATGTAATGCATCCTAGTATGCAATAGTCGCATCAGAATAAGGATGACTAGATATAACATATGCTAGAATGACTAAAATATCCCAATAGCACTAATAATCATCATAAGTTCAACTTCGGAGTAGCATCTCCATAATACAACATACTTAAAATAACAAGTATAAGTGGTTAGATAAACTCTTTTATATGCTCTAAGGTACGAAGTGTTAAAGTTATGAACATCAAAATAAGGTCTAATCTCCTTTCGAGGTTCGACTCCTCTTCAATCAACTGGATCCATTGGTCCTGATCCATCCTGCCCGTCCTCATCTAATCTTGATACTATTTCGGGGGGAATGGTAGTAGGACTACCACAATGAGATTCTTTGAAATTTTAGCAAGTTAACAAGTAACGTACACAGAGATAAATTATGCATGACAAATGATAAACATGACATGAATCCATGCAGATAAACATGTATTATTCTTCCATCCAACTTTTTCAGAAAAAGCTTTGATGCAAATTTTCTTACAGAGAATATATATTTTTTCAATTCAACTTTAAAAAACGTAACATTTCATCATCATTAATAGGGCTGAGCTCTGACTCCGACTGAGTTGGAGTTGTCGTTTCCGACCTCTGACTGCGACTAGAGTCAGAGCCAAATTGTCCCTCCAACTCTGACTTCGATCGATGGTCGGAGCTCTGACCTCCGATCAAAACTCCAAATTTCGATCGGAACTCCGAACGGAAGTCGGAACTCCAACTTCCGAATGGAAGTTCTGATCTCCGTTCGGAGTCTGACCGTTTACTTCTCTACATTTCTAACAGATCAAAATGTATTTGGACGGAAAAATTATGTGGTGGGGAATATAAAATAAATTACTTGTTAATGTCAAAGGTAGTACTTCGAGCTAATTAAAGAGTACTACATAAATATGATCACCAAAGCCCAAGTCCAAATCTGTAAAAACAAAATACTGAAAAGATAAAAAAAAAACCTTAAATACAATAGTTTGAAAAGTAAATAACATGTATGATGTAGCCATAAGTTATAACAGTCTCATTTATAACGTAATAACAACATTGATTTAGCCTTGAAATATAACTACATAAAAATTAAACATGGATTTCACTCAAATGCTTTTTGTTCCATTGGTCATGCCTGAAATGAAGATAGAAAGTTGCAATCAATAAATGAAAAAAAATTGATAATAAGAAATTGAACACGGTAAAAGTATAATTTGATTCTTACCAAGACTCTCAAGGGTCGTCCATTCCAGATTCTCAATCATCGAAAATTATGTTAGGGTTCACAATTAGATCTATAAAATCATAAAAAGTAGAAATTAGAAACATTAAAAATAATTAAATCATCATTTAAAAGCATATAAACTTATCCGATTCAAGCCTATAGCTCTCGGTATCAACGCCAACGGTATCTAGTCCAATGGGCGTTTCACTTATCCAATTTTGTGTGCAAATGAGGGCCTCCATGGTTGACGGTGACAATGAACTCCGATAAGCATCCAACACGCGACCTCCAGTGCTAAATGCCGACTCTGAGGCAATTGTAGTGACAGGAATGGCTAGCACATCTTAGGCTACACGAGAAAGGACTGGATACTTGGTGGAATTAACTTTCCACCAAGTTAATAGCTGAAATACATCACTAGGTGCCTTGATAGCTTCCATAAAATATCGTTCAACCTCAGATGTACAATACATAATATTTCTTGTTGACATGAGTTGATGATAGTGCTATATAATACGATTGCCTCTAATCACCTGAGGAAACTGTCGATCCCGTCGGCCTTGAATGTGAGGAGCTACCAGCTGCGGATGAAGGATGACAACTATTACTGTAGTGATTATATAAGTCATCAACATCACTTTTTAGCAATCTAATAAACTCTGCAGCCTTCACTGCCTCGAGAACGAAATTTACCCACAATTCTAGAACGACCAACTTAACTCGGGGTCAAGGATCACAACCACAAATAACAATCGATTTATCTTCTCAATATTCTCCCAATATTTATCATATTTGATCTTCATCCTCGTAGCCATAGCAGATAACAATCCACCAGAGTCAGTACAACTATTTTCCAACTGCAAGTGAAGCTCTGAGAGCTCGCTGAAAAATGAGTTTGCAGTTGTATATTTGGATCTAGATTGCCGCATGATTATGTCATAAAAAATTCTTAAAAATTCAACAAAGTAGCTCACACTGGTCCAATCACGTGCGTCCGGCTCATCGAGCCCTTGTCCTGTTGGCTCCAACAAAGCATATCTCAGGCCCCCATCCTCGACCTCCATCCGCTCGAATGCTTTTTGGTACTTTTGTACCACATCCAACATCATGTATGTAGAGTTCCATCGAGTCGGAACGTCCAAACACAACATACTAGAATATTCAATCTTAAGATCTTCTGCTATTGCCTTAAACTTGGCAAGCCTTTGAGGGGAACCCCTCATATATTGTACAATGTTGCAGACTTGGGTTATGGAATCATCAACCTCTTTTAACCCTTCAACAACTATGAGGTTGATGATATGAGCACAACATCGAACGTGAATAAACTCGTGGGCCCGAATGACATCATCTCTCACCTTCGTGTTCCGCTTAAACCAATCAATTGTTGTTTCATTGGCACTGGCATTGTCAACTATAATACACAACACTTTTCAAATTCCCCAGTCCTTTAAACAATCATCCATCTTCGCCCTAATGGATACACCTTTATGATCCATAATATCTTTAAAACCAATAATTTTTTTTATGCAAAATTCACTCACTGTCAATGTAGTGTGCTGTGATACACATGTAATAGACGTTCTGTATGGAAGTCTATGTGTTAGTCGTAAACGACACTCTCTGGCTAGTGGTAATAAACATCTTCCTCATCTCCGCCTTGTCTTTCGCATGCCTCTTCATATAATCTCACATCACGGTATACCGTGATGAAATGAGAAATCGTGGCTCAACAAAACTTAAAAACTTTTGAAAGCCTCTTTTCTCGACTGTGGTAAAGGGCATCTCATCAGTAATTATCATCTCTGCAAGCATG
The DNA here is from genome assembly GCF_001411555.2 of Juglans regia. Taxonomy (NCBI): domain Eukaryota; kingdom Viridiplantae; phylum Streptophyta; class Magnoliopsida; order Fagales; family Juglandaceae; genus Juglans; species Juglans regia. The sequence goes on along the minus strand of NC_049915.1, from coordinate 9,813,868 downwards.
TCCCTCAACATCTTTTCACTGTATTGAGGGATGACCATTTCTTAGTCTGTGTACCATCAGTGGCTGTAGAAGTTTGGTAACTGAGGTTGGTTTGATCAATGGCTTGCAATCCCTTCGCTATCTTATATTGTTGGCAACCATTTAGATGTGTTATTAACACACTGGTACCTTACTTCTTCGAATGGCATCCACAAAGTGATCCATAGTAATGACATCTTGCTACCGGGTTAGCAATATCACCAGGAATTTTGGTGAAATGCTCCCATGTTCACGACCTATTTTTAGAAGGTCGTGGTGGTTGATCTTGCTAAATGGGCATCTCTTCCTCTTCATTGAACATATCCTCATCCTCTATATCAACTGGGAGTGGGAGTCGACTACTTGCATAACATGTAGCTGCTCTAGATGTAGCTGCCATAGATGTGGCTCTAGGGGTGGAAGTACCCACCGGTGTAGGAGTTGTAGCATTGGCATCCACCACATCCCCTTGTGGACGATCATCTCCACTATGTCTAGGATCTATATCACAATCAATGACGCTGAAAAAATAAAGTAGAAGCAAAAAATTAGTTTAAAAATAAACTAGGCTATATTAAAAATTTAAATCAACGCAAAGATATAGGACATGTATTATTGTATCATAATGTATTATTGTATCGATGTATTATTACATCGAGGTTTGCTCGAAGTGCGCTTGACGTGGCGCTCGAGGGGAATCCATACAGAGAGGTTCACTCGTATTTCACTCGATTCAGCGCTCGAGCAGAACTCATCCAGAGAGGTTCGCTCAAACAGCGCTCGACGTGGTGCTCGAGTATAACTCTTCCAGAGAGGTTCGCTCGACTCAGCATTGGAGCGGAACCCATGCAGATAGGTTCGCTCGAAGTGCGCTCGACGTGGCGCTTGAGCAGAACTCTTCCAGAGAGGTTCGCTCGACTTGCGCTTGACATCTCGCTTGAGCCAATGTTCAAGACAACGTGTGCTCGACTTGTGCTCGACACCTCGCTCGAGCCAAATGTTCAATACAACTTAAAATTCAGGGTTTTGAGCGCCGTGATTTGTTGGGACTATATATAGAAAGCTTATTTCTGTTCTTTGGTGTGGAAAAACAGAGCAAAAACCGTAGGTGTGCTGTTCTTGATTCTTTTGCACATTTTATCAAACACATTGCATGCATACAACACAACTTACAAACACAACATACAATTCATCAAACACATTTCCTCACTACAAATTTATAAAACTAATTCACAAGAATCACAACAAAATACCAATTCATAAGAGACGTGCTGTAGAAAATTAAATTGCTTAAATTAAATTTATGGCTCGGAAACCCTTACTCTCACTTTAGGTGGAAGCTGAATAAAGGAGCAACGACGAACAACGGTATGCTGGCAACAGAGACCCGAGAGACACAAGTGGCGAGACGGCTTCACTGGTTCAAACGGACTCCGTGAGACGCGAGAGAGAAGGGAGAAGGAAGACCGAAGAAGGAAGAAGGGTGGTCCTGCGTTTTGGACCCCCTAGCATTATGAAACGACGCTGTTCCATATTAAGTGGAACGGTGTCATTTAATTTTTTTTGAAAAATCCAGCTGTAAAATGACGTTGTTTTACAGCTGGGTTTTTGTTTTTAAAAAAATCGGAGTTGAAGTCGGAGCTCCTTGGAGCTCTGATTCCGACTCCGACTCCGATTATCTATTCGGAGTTACTTCGAATTCCGACGACTCCGACTCCATCGGAGTCAGAATCGGAGCAGATGTCAGGCGGAGTCGGAAATTTCAGAATTTTGCACAGCCTTAATCATTAAGTATCATTATCAGTAACATTAACCGCATAAGGTATTGTATCATCACAGTTTCCCATATGCATTATGAGTACTTACTGATGACCATAGTATAACTCATATTGAGACTACGTTGTCTACAAACTCGTTCTCAATGCATTGATAACATAACATCATTATCATAACGTCATAATATTATATCATTATAACATTACACCATTTAGCCTTATGTATTATAACATTTGACTTCACTCTAGCGTTTTTTAAATAGAACCCATTCGAAACCCATTGATTGTTCTTCGTCCATCCAGGGGTTACCACTCCTTTTTTAATCACTCAAGAGTGGACAAAGGAGTTCCACTAGGATACTTTCACACCCTAGCCTTTGGGGTCATGACAAAAATTAAGTTTTCATGCTATGCTTGAAAATATTTTTCTTGACATGTAGGGTGAAGTTTAAAAGAAATGGCAGCTTCACATAGTGTTCAAATAGAAAATGCAAGTGTCATGTGAACAACTAAAATCAAATGCATAATGCTATGTTTCATGCTCAAAATGACAATTATAACATGAATATGGAATTTATCAATAATCATAAATAACTTATCAAAGTGTAAGTTAGAGGTCAACTTACAAATTGTCTGAATTTGAAAAATTGTAGTAGTTGTAAACAAGGTTATACTAAGTTAGGATTTGAGCTTCTAAGGAAGATGTTCATTTGAAAAGGGTTCAAAAATAGGTATTTACAAAAATACCCGTAAACTTTTCAAAATTACCACTAAAGCCCTAAATTTTTACTATTTGCAAATGAGTCCCAAAATTTATCAAACTTCACAAACCACCTATTTTCTATGTTCTAAAACCATCTATACCCTTAGAATTTTAATAATCAAAGTGAAACTATGCTAATCACACCCAACCCGTGGCATGCATTTCATTAATGCCTAAGTGTGATTTCAACTAATTAACCCCCATGGATGCACGTGTACTCAATTTTATCAAGTGACATCAATAATTACAACCTTAATGAAAAATTAAAAACTTAGGTTGAGGTCATAAAAGTTCATCCAAACACTTTAAACATGGCTCAAGACCTTAATCACCATTAAATCATCCATTAAGCATGCATTATGTTTCTAGCTTTATTCACCAAGAGATGTTTTAAGAACTTAATGAAATCATGCATTCTCATTCTTATCCTAATCACAAGACTTTTATAAATGTACATTATTCAAGCCTAGGTAAATTAACCAAAACTTCCATAAGTTAAGCATAAAGTAATCAAAACCAATGCATGCTTAGATGATCAACACAAGATAGAATTAAAGCCTATTATGGCATGCTTCTAAAAATTAAACTTTCAAGATTCATTCTAAGACATTCTTGAATCATATAAAATTATTCTAAGATATGCCATCGCTAAAAACTCAGGTTAAAAACAATTTATGAAATCCATGATCCCAATTAACCCAATTTTGAACTAAGCATGGTAACCTCAACTAAACTCAATTAAAAACTCATTCTCAAGGCATAAATGAAAGCCTAACATGCTATGCTAATACTAAACAGAGAATAGGGCAAGGTTACTTACAAAGATTCATGGCCCTTAGAGCTCCCAACACAACTTCACTTAAGCACACTCAAGAACTCTCAAGAACTTCACTCGGTTTCGCTCTATTTCTTGTTAAGGGGATAAATGCTCTCAAGACTCAAGCTAAGGCTTGGAGGAGAGGTGTGGAGAAATGAAAAAATGAGGGAGGTATTTAGAGACTTCAAGAGGGGAGGGGGACGTTGGCCTTGGTTGAAGAAGGGCTAGGTGATTGGTTGAGTGGGCGGTAGAGTGTGGTGATGAAATTTCAGCTTGTGTCATCACTTTTGTAGGTGAATAGTGTCCTAACATTTCATGATTGCTTCATTTTAGGTGCTGCAAGGTGCTATGTGGGTGCAGGTGCTGCCATGGTGCAGGAAAAAAAAAGAAAAAAAATGACATGAGGTCATGCCGTAATGTTGTCGGGTAGGGGTCTCAAAATCTGGACAGATTTTCATCTCATGCTTGCATCATTCTTGTCTTTTCTCCATGGCTGATTTGTGTAGGTATAATGTCACTCTTTGAAGAATTTTTCAGGTGGTGGAAGGTGGAGGATTGTCTACTCAGTGCTCAAGTGTGTGTAACTCATGGAAGAGGTGAAGTTGCTGAGTCGTTCAAGCTTGATGACCATCAGTTTGTGGTGTTTGGCTTGGGGGAAAACTTGGTCAAGACTTTATGATGAATTTTAGGGGCTCATGGGGATTGGAGGGAAAGGGAGGTGGCGTGTGGTGTTGGCTCAACCAAGAGCAGAAATTTCGACAAAAACACAATGCCACACTCGGTTTAGCTTTAACTAGGTTTCTAATGGAATCGATTGGGTTTTTGGTTTGGTTCCTTGGAGCCAATTCTTCCATCATTAGAACTAAACTATGAGGAATAATGTGAGGTGTTAAATGATGAAATTTTCCTTGAGAAAATTGTGCAAAAGGCATGGGCTAGGGGCTGATTTAGTGTAATGCACATGAAGGTGCACGTGTGCCGATTGTGGTGATTTGGGCATTGACATGTCTTTGCCTCTATTGAAATGTGTTGGTTCAAGATTAAACTTATAATTTGGTCTAAGAGTGATGCAATTCAGTGATAAAATAAAAGAATTTCAGATAAAAAATGTGGGAAATAATTAAAAGGAAAACTAAGCTTAAAACATGGTTTAGAGGTCACTAATCATGTATGTAACTTGATTAATGCCCTTAACTCAAGCTATAAGCTTAATTATGGTCAAGTGGAGACCTTAGGGGCATGGGGTACTTCTTGGTCTTGAGGGAAACAAATGATATGGTGTATGTGGGCTTTAATTGGAAGTATAAAAATGGAAGACAAGGCTTTTGGGCCTTGTTGGGCTTGTTGGGCTTGTGGGGTTATTTGTGTAAGTCTCTTGGTTGTGGGCTTTTGGTGTGGGTCAATAAGTGGACCTTATGTCCAGATTTGAGGGCTCATATAAGGCCTCAAAGGTCTACCAAGATTGGGTCAAAATGACATGTCTTTCTAAGGTTGGGCTAAGGCCTTCTACTATCACCAAGTTAGGCCCAAAGGCTTCATGCCTTTTTCATAGGGGTGAAAAAAAATCGGTGAACAGGTAAACCAAATCGGACTGGACCGAACTGGTGGATTTGGTCGCGTATTTTCCTTTTTTTAACAACGGTCTGGTACGATTCATATATATATATATATATATATATATTTTATATTGTATAAAATATTTTTTATATGATTTTTTATATTATTATATATATAATATATAATTATATATAACATAACTTTGTATCATATGATAATTACTATTTAATATAATATTAAATTTTAAAACCCTATATTAATAATTATATATTATCACTATAGTCTATAATACAATTATAATATATATTATAATATACTACAATATATTATCACTATTTTATTATGTACTATAATATATATACTATATCATATATATATATATTTAATATACCGGAAAAATCGGATCGAAACCGGTAAAACCAGAAGTACCGGTTTAGAGGTGTAACCGGTGCAGTATCAGCTCTTCACCCCTACTTCTTCATGTTTGAGCCTAATTTCTAAGGCTTTTCAAGAAAGGCCTAAGCTTCTTAAATCCACATGGGTCTTGGCTTATAACATCTATCCTTAGTCCATCACATCCTTAGTGATTGAGGGCTCTAGATAAAAGATTATTGAGCTTACCTCTAAATCCATCCATACTTAACCCTTTAGCTTAGCCCACTATAAATGCCAAGTGTCATTCCCCTATTGGCTTCTTGGAAATTAATCCAAAATGATCGCAAAATTTTTTTTTTCCAACAATAATAGCTTACACTATCTAAGATTAAGGGAGCTGATGGTTTAAGTCCTAACAGGCGTTTTAGGCTGGATGTTACAAAATAGATATAAAGGGGAGTATGAATATATAATTAAAATAAAATAAGTATTGGAACAATAAAATAACATGTAAGTTGGGCAAAATTTTCAGGTTTTATAACATTCTCATTTTCCCATTATCCTTTGTAACCCCCGATATAATTTAGAAAATCATTATTAATATTATTATCTATTATTATTGTTGCTATGATTTTTTGTTAAATAAAAACTTTCCTCTTTCATCCATAAGATCAACAAGTATAGAGTTTGTCAAAATGAATACATCTCTCAATTACATCTGGCCCTTCTTCCAACCAAACTACTTCAGTTTCATAGTTCAAAGCTAGCTTAGCAAGCTGATCAGCAGTGTTATTTGTAAGAGTTTTATTTAAACTTTATGTCTCACACACCCATATCCTACTAGGTTTAGAATAATTCAATACTTATCACTTAATTGATAAGTTACAATGGGATAAGATTAACTCCACTGAGATAAGATTAACTATATATCTAATTATAGTGGGACATAAAGTCTCTAAATGTCTTGATGGCAAGAAGTCTATAAATAGTACTGAAGGGTTAAGGGTTCTCACCTACAATATCAGTGTGCCTTTAACCATCGGGAGACACACAAAGGTAAAGTTGTTTGGGTGATCATTCTCTCGTAGTCAGGTCAGATTCTTTATCAAACTGTAATGGAGGGAGGTGCGTTTTCTAACTGTTATTATTTTATTATCGTGGATTATAGAAAATCAAAGACCTAATTATTAATGTTCATGTTAAAATATTTAACATGTGGTATCAGAGCTTTAGATTATAGATTTTTTATGGTATCGATAAAATATAAATTTGATATTATCGTATATTAATTTAACATCATAATACGGTGTACTTCTCCCATTTTATGTTGATATATTTCTATAGAAGAAAAACTCTCACATGATTGTTTACAATTCTATGAAATATTGATGCATCTGCTTCAATCTTTGCTTGGGTTTTATTTTATTTTCTCCCTCATTGTTTGCATTGTTGTTTGCATAAAAATTATCTGCAAATGCACAGAATCGTAACAAGTAGTAAAATGTTTTTAAAGAGAACGGATGTCGATCCCACAAGGATTAATTATACTATTGAGTACTAAAATTTACTAAATTAATTAATTACTATTTAGAAAACCAAAATTTAGAGAATAGATTATCTAAATTAAACTGAAGAAAATAATATTAAAATTTAGATTTTAAATATGATAAGAATAGATTTAGAGCGTTTGATTTCACCTAACAAATCCCACACAATTTATTCTTCCTTGTTATAGAATTCCAATTATACCAAGTTGATGATAAAAATCATTTAACTATTCAATATTTTCTCTTGAAAAATACCAAAAATATCTCCAACTAATAACTCCATATCTCTACGTGAATTTAACAATTGAAGACTCATAAGTTCTTTGGGATTTTCTTGAGAATAACACTAATCATGGGAAAGTATCTCTACTTTCACTTAACTAATGGTGCTTAATCTTAAAGCTCTAGTCACAAATCACAATAGATCGAACAATAATTAGCTAGAAAATTGCAAGCATTAAGAACAGTGAATAAACACTCAATCATGGAAATATTGAAAATAAAATAACTTAGAATATAAATTGTGTGTTCAATGCTAGACTACATCAAAACTCTAGAAAATAGAATTAGTTCATAATGAAATTAAAAAAAAAAAACTAGTGTTCTTCATTGGAGTCGGTTGATGAAACATGCGGCTCTCGCATTTGCCCTCCAGATCCGCCTCCTCAAAAGAAACTCAAAGAATAAACTCCAGAATATTTTTACTCTAAACTCAGACTCTCTTCCCTTCATCCCACAAGATGGGATTAAATAGATGTCAAAGCTCAAATCCGGAAACAAGATAAATGCGGCTACAATCTAGCCTAAAGATCTGAAAAATAGTTTCTAAAGATAAATGTTAACATAGAAAAATTATTTCGAGAATAACGGAATTATCTAAAATGGAAGATTCAGTAATAAGCGGATTAATTTACGGAGTTCAGGAGGATTTGGTGGTCAGCAGATTGATTTCGAAACTCGGAAGGGTTCCACCTGGTAGATGCCCTATGCGCTGAATATAACTGGTCTCCTCGCCCAATGGCCAAGATGTAAGGTTCCTGGCTGAGATGAAAGACTCATCTCGCCAACCTACCGAGTGGTAAAGCTGCTCGCCTTTACTAGTTGTTGCCCACGATGAAGTTTAGATTGGTTTTTTAAGTTGGTCGTTTAGATTGGTCGGCCAATCTAGCCTCCCGGAGCCTTGAGCCAAGTCTTCTCGCCCAGAAGGTAAAATATCTCACTTATCGCATAACTCTTGTCGCAATCCTGGTCGCGAATTCTGGTCGCGCATTCTGGTCATGCCTTCTAGTCGTGAGTTTCCTTGCCTAAATATCCTCGACTCTCCTCAGATCTTGCTACCTCTCATTGGTCTGGATCCATAGTCTCTTCTTTTATACCAATATGCTTTCATTTCACACTAAATCTTCTCATTCCTTCAAATCCAAGAAAATAAAGAAAAATATATAGAAATTAAATAAAATCAATAGTAAAGGAAAAATGACACTTTTCATCAATAAAAGAGTAATAAAAATACATAAAAATCACACTTATCAAATACCCCCAAACTTAAGTTTTGCTCGCCCTCGAGTAAAGAAGAAAAGAAAGACAATTAAAACAAGTATTGGTTTGATTCATAAAATTTATATTCTCAAATATTTCCCAGAGTCTATAATTCAAAGGAATAATTCAAGATCAATTAAGTCCAAAAATTAATTCAAAACTAAATTCTACCGCATTATCCACCCACATTCATGCATACCCATCATTCTCACTTTATCATTAGCTCTCCGAATTGTTTTATGCAAACAAGTAAATAAATAATGGATCTCTAAACACTCCATAGCCTTGCTTTTCAAATCACTCTCCACTAATATAGAACAAAAACTATCACCAGGAATCAATATGTCTTTATTAAGCTTGTAATGTAAGGCTAGGGTGAGGGCTACAAAGAAAGGTAGGATTCAAACAAAGCAAGAGAACTTAAGTTTGAACACCAAGAGACAAATAGAGCATTCTCCCTTCTAACACAGACATCTCTTCTCAATCCTTGTGAATCTCTCAACATACCTCTCTTTATTGTACTTTTAAGTATCTCTCCCTTTACCCCTCTATTCGGCAGGTCAGAATTTTTTTTTCTTTTTTTTTTCATGGAAGTATTCCATACCTTTTTGACTGTCTTTGTGGATGACTCTCGTCGGCCTTTTCTTGTTGGCCACACAGTAGACGAGTTGACTTTTCACACCTCCAAACTTATGATTTTGATAATATGGCTATAATTAACTTTACGTGTTGACTTTCTACCTCTCTTGCCTTTCATGCTCTTGTGAGTCTGTGACTTTGTGTAAACTTAGTTCTCTTGAAAGGTAAGGAAATTAGTGCTTAAACTCAAATAGGATAGGGAATATGAGTTTTACAAGAAAGAAAAATATAAGGCCAAAATATAATTCAATAAAGCTCAAAGAGGTGGTTAGGGATAATGATAATAAACAGGTAAGCTTGAAAGACTCAATTGGTTCAAAGAATGCCTTAATCATTTTTCTAATACTATTCGTCTAGGATTTCACCTTGAGTCTAATCAAACAAGTTCTGGAGTAAGTTGAGACCATACAAATACACAAAATTCACATAAAATTTTTCTAGTTATGTAAAACAATTAATGATCATTATAAGCATTCATTGAACATAGAAAATACCAAATTAAGCAAGATCAAGTAAGGAATTAATAACTAGACTTAAGCAATGAGAGTTTTTCTTAAAAATTATAATCAATTTCAATCATATTCTTATCGTAGGCTTTTTATTCATCAAACCATACTGTTTTTATCATCATCATTATCATTATTATTATTATTTTTATATATAAATAAAATAATATAATTTCTCCCCAAATCTAAATATCACATTGTCCCCAAATTTGATGGAAGCAGTTTGGGTTCAAGCTTGGGTAATTCCTTAAGTGGTAGCTTTGGAAATTTAGCTCCATAAGTCTCGTTGGCCATGGCCACATCTCGGTTGCTTGTTTGAAAAAAAGAATGTATCTCGTAAGGGAATTCTATAGATTTAAATACGTCAAAAGAGACTTGCTCCTCGTCCTCCTCCATATCGAGTACAATGAAGTCAGTTGAGAAGATGAACTTATTAACTTTCACCAGTACGTCCTTAATGAGTCCTCTTGGGTATTTAATAGATCTGTCTGTCAATTTAGAGAGATAATGATCGACTTTAGTTCTCCAACCTAATTTCCTGAAAATAGAGAAATGCATTAGATTAATACTTGCCCCTAAATCGCATAAAACTTTATCAAAATAGAAATTTCCTATAGTGCAAGGGATCGTGAAACTCCTTGGATCTTTCAACTTAGGCTGCAGCTTCTTTAGTAATATATCCTTTAAAATTTTTGCATATTTAGGCATTTTCTCTAAAGCTTCAATGAGAGGAATATTAATATGCAGTTGCTTAAATATATTCAGAAATTTAGAGAACTGATTATTAATCTTATTTTTCTTAGTCTTTGCAGAAAAGGAATTGGTAGATCATAAATTGAAGGAGAATACGTTTCAGATATAAACTCCCTGGATTTCTTGGGTTTTGCAGCCATTTTATTCTTTTTAGTCTTCTCAGTTTTCTGGTCAGTCGCATCCCGCTCTGCTTCTTTCACCTCGTACTCGGTTTCCTTCTTCTCAAACTCCACATTTTCGACAGCTTTTGCATCTCACTCGGTATTTAATGTTTGTGGCTGGTCATATGTCTGCCCACTTCTCAATATTATGGTTTTGACTGTTCCTTCAGATTGGTCGCAATATTGCTCGGTAAAGTCCTTGTTGTCCTCTCGGAAAGCATATTTGAGAGTTGACCGATTTGCGCCTCAAGATTGCGGATTGAAGCCGAGTTGTTTTGGATCACCATATCAATCTTTTGCATGTACTGCATAATCATATCTTCAAGTGTTCTTCTCTTGTTGTGGAAACTGTTGAGGTGGTTTAGCCGGCACTTGGTTATTGCTCCATGAAAATGGTGATTTTTTCATTTGGGATTGAACGTGTTTGAATAAAGATTGTTTTGACGTTGGAAATTGAACATGTAATGGGCTTGTTCATAACTCGGTTGGGCAAAAGGATTCCCCACTTGACAATATGCACTTGAATGATTTCCTGCGCAATGATCACAAACAATATTAGTTTGAATAACATTAACGTTCATTTTACCTAGTTGTTTGGATAGATTTGCCAACTGGGCTGCAATTGTGGACATAGAGTCAAGCTCAATGAAGTTGGCTGCCTTCTTTGGCATTGCTCTCTCTGCAGCCCACTGATAGTTGTTAAGCACCAATTCTTCCAGAAGTTCATATGCGGCTTCATGGGTCTTACTCATTAATACTCCTCTTGCGGCCGCATCAACCATAGATCGATTTGTGAGTCCCAAACCATTGTAAAATGAATGTACTTGAAGCCAGCTGGGAGGTCATGATGTGGACACTTGTGCAATAAATCCTTGTCTCTCTCCCATGCCTCATATAATGATTTACCCTCAAATTGGGTGAAGATAGTGATATCACTCCTTAACTTCACTGTCTTGGCTGGAGGGAAAAATTTTACTAAGAAATTTTGTGCCAACTCCTCCCAAGTGGTGATGATGTCAGGCGGCAAAGAGTTCAACCAAACTTTTGCTCTTTCCCTAAGTGAGAAAGGAAAAAGTCTCAATCGAATTGCATCATCTGTCACTTTGTTGTGTTTAAAAGTATCACAAATTTCTAAAAAATTTGCAATATGGACATTAGGATCATCTTGTGACAACCCCCCCAAACTGGACGGTTTGTTGAATCATTTGAATGATGGCCATCTTGATCTCAAAGTTATTGGCTTGTATAGCTGGCCACCTTATACTAGATGTCGCTCCATTGACAAAGGGCATAGCATAGTCTCCTAACGCCTTGTGCTCCTGGTCGGCCATATTAAATTTAGATGCGGCGACCTCTTTTTTTTTTTTTTCTCTTTATTAATTCGATGTAAGGTTCTTTCAATCTTGGGATCGAAAAGTGTATGCTCTAATGATTTAGATCAGGCCATGCACTTCTAATTCTTGAAAAAAAAAATCAAACAGAGATCTAATTTAAACCAATAAAATAAAATCTAAAGTAGTAAAAATCTAACTAGTATCAATATCAATAACAAATAATTATTCCCCGGCAACAGTGCCAAAAACTTGTTCGCATAAAAATTATTTGCAAGTACACAGAATCGTAACAAGTAGTAAAGTGTTTTTAAAGAAAACGGATGTCAAATCCACAGGGAATAATAATGCTATTGAGTATTGAAATTTACTAAATTAATTATTATTTGGAAAACTAAAATTTGGAGAATAGATTATCTAAATTAAACTGAAGAAAAAAAAATTAAAATTTAGATTTTAAAGATAATAAGAATATATCTAGAGCGTTTGATTTCACCTAGCAAATCCTACACAATTTATTCTTCCTTGTTATAGAATTCCAATTATCCCAAGTTGATAATAAAAATCCCTTAATTATTCAATATTTTCTCTTGAACAATACCAAACATATCTCCAACTAATAACTCCATATCTCTATGTGAATTTAACTAATTGGAGACTCATTAAGTTCTTTGGATTTTTCTTAAAAATCACACTAATCGTGATAAAGTATCTCTACTTTCGCTCAACTAATGATGCTTAATCCTAGAGCTCTAATCACATATTACTTCTTAGTCTCATTGCGATTCAATAGATCGAACAATAATTAGTTAGAAAATTCCAAGCTTTAAGAACAAGGAATAAACACTTAATCATGGAAATATTGAAAATAAAATAACTTAGAATATAAATTGTGTATTTAATGCTATACTATATCAAAACTTTAGAAAATAGAATTAGTTCATAATGAAATAAAAAAAAAAAAACAATAAAACTAGTGTTCTTCTACTCCGTTGATAAAGCATGCGGCTCTCGTCTCTGCCCTCCAGATCCGCCTCCTCAAAAGAAACTCAAAGAATAAACTCTAAAATATTTTTACTCTAAACTCAGACTCTCTTCCCTTCATCCCACAAGATGAGATTAAATTGATATCAAAACTCAAATCTGGAAATAAGATAAATGCGGCTACAATCTAGCCCAAAGATCTGCTTGCCTTTACTAGTTGTTGCCCACGATATCGTTTAGGTTGGTCTTTGAAGTTAGTCGTTTAGACTAGTCGCCCAATTTAGTTGCCTCGAGCCTTGCACCAAGTCTTCTCGCCCAGAAGGTAAAATATCTCGCCTATCACCTAAATCTGGTCGCCAATTCTGGCCGTGCCTTTTGGTCGCGAGTTTTCTAGCCTAAATCTCCTTGGCTCTCCTCAGATCTTGCTGCCTCTCATCGGTTTGGATTCGTAGTCTCTCATTTTATACCAAAATCTTTCATTTCGCACTAAATCTTTTCATTCCTTCAAATCCAAGAAAATAAAGAAAAATATATAGAAATAAAATAAAATCAATAATATTGAAGGAAAAATGACACTTTTCATAAATAAAAGTGGGGATTGGAAGGGTGGCGCAAGGTGGTTGGAGTGCCATGTTGGCACCTCGAGATGGGAAACCACCGCCACCACCGTATGGATTCTCTATATGGTGGCTTGATCCATCTCTAAGATGGGCTTTTTTGGAAAACAATACTATGAAGTATAGGGTTTGGTGCCGAGAGGAGGCTGAGAACCTCCTCGTCGACGCCTTTGTAACGGCGGTAGAGGGCTTTAAAGCCCTTCTAATAATATATATATATATATATATATATAAAGAAATGGGAGGCAATGAGTTTGACATCGACAGTGGGAGGAGACCGGGGTCGGGTAGTGGGCTCTAACATAGTCCGAGATAAAGAAAAGAAAATCGAACGGGCCAATATAAATGGGCCACTGTTGTGGCCCAGCTCAATAAAAGAAAGATAAAAAATTAAATTTTATTTACTTTATTATTGTTAAATACATGTATTAAATTTTATTTTTCTTTTATGTGCATGTTATTATTGTTAAATACATGTATGAATTCTTTAATATTTATTTTGGCTCTTATTTAAATTATTATGTCATATATAGTGGTTTATCCAATATGGGGTAAATGATTTACACCAAAATTAAAAAAAAGATTGGTTGCCCAAAGGTTCAAGATTTTCTTAAATTTTGGTGGAAAATCATTAAACTCCATATTAAGCAGGATATGGTGGAGTGAACAAAACAATTTGTGTATCAAGATCTACTCCCAAAGGAGGATTTTGATGACACTACTAGTTTATTCATTAAAGGAAAGTTGGAGTGAAACAATTTGTGTGTTAAAATCTACTCCCAAATGAGGATTTTGATGACACTACTAGTTCATTCATTAAAGTAAAGTTGGAGTGAACAAATTGTATGTCAAGATCTACTCCCAAATGTGGATTTTGATAACAATAAAAGTTCATCCATCAAAGTAAAGTTGGGGTAAACAATTTGCATGTCAGAGTTTACTCCCAAAGGAGAATTCTAGTGATACAGCTAGTTCATTCACATAATTTAAGATTGGAGGAAACACTTTGTATGTCAGAGTTTACTCCCAATGGAGAATTATGATGATACAACTAGTTCATCCACATAATTTAAAATTAGAGGGAACATTTTGTGTGTTGGGGTTCACTCCCAAAGGAGTGATCTCGATGACACTATTAGTTCATCTATAATGACTTAAATTTTGTTATTGTTTGTGAGTGTCGAACTCAAAGCATTAATGTGATTAAAATGCTTTTCTTGTATATACCCAAAGATCAGTGTGAGTATATTTGTATTTATGGTCATGCATGTATATAACTTTTTTGCTAGCATTAACCGTGATTTGTAGTATGACATTAAAGTTATGTCTCTAAATAACTTTAAAAAGGAAATTTATGAATGAGACATCATTTGTAATTGAGATTGAATTTTAATACCAAGACGATGACTATTAGGATTGTCTCAGTATAGTTGCATAGAGTTTTGGAAGATTTTACGTAAAGAATTGTTGTTCAATAGATGTTTTAAAAATAAAATGTGACATGCTCACTATTTTACAGTATCCTCCAATTGATTAGGTTGTTAAGGAAATTCTGTATATGATTGTTATAATAAATTTGATGATTGCACAAACTTGTATAAGGTTGAATACCAGTTTTTCAGTTGGCATTCTTGGTTGTTGCCAAAGTAACCCAATGATGTTTGACCTAAAAGCTGTGAAAAGAGTGCAAGGTTATTTGTAAGAAATTAAAGACTATATTGTTGCCTTTAAAAGAACTACTCCTAAGGTAACTGGATATTTAGACCCTATTTTGTGAGATTACTATAATGATAAAAAATACATTTTTGGTTATGTGTTTTGCTATCTAGTAGAATTATTTTATGGAAAAGTATGAGGCAAATCTCTTACTGCTTCATGTGCTATAGAGACTGATTTTGTGGTATGCTTTGAGGCCACAATGTATGGTATCTGACTAAGAAAATTTATTTTAGGACTTGGAATTGTCGACTTATAGCCAAATCGCTAAGAAAGTATTACAAGAATTCCTCAGAATATTTTTATCCGATTGATAAGTATTTAATGAAATTTTAAATACCAAAGTGTTAAAGAGAAAGTACAGAAACAAGTATGCCCATAACAGTAGTGTGTTAATGATTATACTTTAAAAGACATGTTGAAAGATGGGTCATATGCTTATACCCATGATGTGAACATGTTAAAGAGATCATTGATATGCTGAGTATTTTGTTACTGGACATTGAAATATATCTATTATGACTGTTTTTGTTTTCTTGTCTTTCAATTTTATAAGTACATTAAATGGTGTAGATGAATTATGACAAGATAATATCTACAATAGACATAAATTGGAACCCAATGCATTACAATATTAACCTTCATTGTCCAAATTAAAGATCGTGTTAAATTAAGTTACTAGTGTTGTGGTACATGGAAGATAATTTGTTGGTCATATAACAGAAGATCACCATGACTCGCACATTGGTAGCTGGTTTGACATTGATATTATAGAATTCATGTAATGTATTCTGAGCTATGAAATTTTTCTGGAAATGAATTTGAGCAATATGGTTAATTTTCTGTAATAAATCTATGAACAAAAAATATTATTTTATGGGCATATGGGCCAAGTGAGAGAATGTAAGAGTTTTATTTAAACTCTATATCTCACATACCCATATCCTGATGGGTTTAGAATAGCTCAATACTTATCACTTAATTGATGAGTTACAATGAGATAAGATTAACCTATATCTAATCACAGTGGGACACAAAGTCTTTAGATTTCTTGATGGCCAGAAGTCTATAAATAGTACTGAGGAATTAAAAGTTCTCACCTATAACATCATTGTGCCTCTAGCCATCGGGAGACACTCAGAGGTAAAGTTGTTAGGGTGATCATTTTCTCCTAGTCAAGTTAAATTCTTTATCAAACTATAATAGAGGGGGGTACGTTTTCTAACTGTTATTATTTTATTATCGTGGATTATAGAAAATCAAAAATCCAATTATTAATGTTCATGTTAAAATATTTAACATTATTCCCCTCCCTTGGGGTGTAATGCTACTGCCAACTTACTCTCTCATTGAACACCTTCTTAATATCTATACCACGAGCAGTTGTCATCTGGTTTTTATTGTTGCTATGATTTTATGCGTGAATTATGTTACTATTTTATGCTAGATAATTAGTTAGCCATTAACGATCATTTCATGTAAAGGTTTTAATTTTAAGAAAGCCTAACTCAGATTTGGATATTTCATAGGATTCATTCTATTTTATTGAGGTTGAATGGAAAAGTTTGAGGTTTGGACCCTAAGGGATGTTGGGTTTTGAATTATTAGATTTAGAATTATTTGGAGATGAATTTGGGCTAGGATGGTGATCTAAGACCCAAAAGTCAAGTCGATTAGGTATGTATATGTATGAGAAACCAAGACCAAGATCCATGGAAAGAGGGTCCAAACAGTCAACCACTCAACTAGGGCAACCATAAATCTGGTCTGAAACCCAGGACCCGATCGACTCGATCCCTTCATGCATATAAGCCCCATCAATTTGAGCCCCATGCACAACGTGAACAAAAGTTTCCTCCTGGGTTTAACTATAAGCTTCCCACCACTCCACGCCTTGCACCAATGCACTATAACTTATATTATACGTTAAACCTTCATCCCTACCTCTTCGTGATGTAGCACCTGCCTCGAACTGCCACAATGCCGCATGTCAGAACCATAAACGCCAAGGCCTCCACCCCTCTTCGAGCAACATCAACCACCCCTAGGTATATGACTCGCTTCTTTCCTCTGTTTATATATGTTGAACGTACAACATAGCATGGCAGGAATGGGCCGGAAACAAGTAGGAGGTGTTAGGCATGGAGTTAGAGTGAAAGCAAAGTGTGTGTATGAGTGGGTCTAGTTGTATATATTCTGTTCATTTGTGTGGTTATTTGATGGTTCAAGAGCAAGATGGTATTATGATTATGATCCTTAGTGTCGGTTATTTTAGGTGGAAGTGGTTAAATGGGTTAAAATAGATGTTTGTGTGCTAGGGGGTGCAAACTAGGTTTTTTGTGAATTTATGTGCAAGTGTGGTAGGTTCTGGATTAGAGGTTGTGAGCCTTATTTGAGTTATGTATGGATTTAATGAGTTGAATATGAGTTTATAGAGGTGTTGTGACCAAATGTTGGACCTACTTGAGGTTTTGGGTATTAGGGTTGGAAGAGTTAAAATTGGTCTACTACGATTTCATTATTTTATGTGGGTTAGCTAAGATTGATTTGTGATGTCCTTGAGGTCATGATATATGATTTTTGAGTGAATAAAAGGAGTGCAACCATTATGAATTAGGCTAACAAGTTGTGCCTATATCTAGTGTCAAACTTGAGTGGTTTTAGACACCACGGTTAGCCTCTTAGGCCAGGTTGTATGATACATGATACATGTTTCATATTTACTTAATATGAGCGAACACTTATCCAGTTGTATGACTGTTGCTAGGTTCCATTTGAAGCTTTTGTGGCACATTAATTTTGCTTATTTTGCATAAGGTTCAAGGTAAGTGATTATAATCATGTTTTTCTATGCCATATTATGTAAACTCGAAAAGGTCATCATTTTATAGGGCCATTGCTACAAAAATTAAAATCAAGTACATTCGAGCAATGTGTTCAGACAACAGTGTGTTAAAGACAAGAGTGTGTTAAGTGATAAATGTGCTAACGAAGCAAAGTAGGCGAGGAACTTATATATCCTAAGGTTCAGTGCATGATTCACATAATGCATAATGTTTAACAATTAAGAATGCTTATAACACTGCCTAAATATATAATATTCGGTTTAAAGTGTGGAGTCACACACTGTTACCATAATTTACATGATGATCGAGTTAAGTGACTGTATATACATAGGGTTCAATCACACTATCATTCATGCAATTATACCTTTATAAACATTGCTAGCCCCTTTTTATGAACCCTACGTACGATGAACAAAATTTCTTATGACTGTAGAATTGCATGAATGATAGTGTGATTGAATATTATATAGTATGACTATTTATTTTAAAAAATAAAAGGTGAGGTAAGGTAAGGTTAAAGAAAAAGAAAGGAAAATGAAAAAAGTATGACTGCATATGTTTGAGAGATAATGAATGGGTCATATGACAATGAAGAGGGTACATTGAGGTTGGGACAGATTGAAACATTAGAAAGCATCACTGGTGGTGCACATGGTGATGACCCACTCCTGAGGTTCGAATCTTATTCGCTAGCTAGGGGAAGAACCATTGATCGCAATGGTTGCTAACCCTAACACACAGAGGTTAACAATGTATAACTGCCATTAAAGATGAGGTTAAGGAAATGAATGTTTAATGCTTTGAGGTTGAGGAAATGAATTTTTTCCTTAATGCTTTGAGGCAAATGTTATGCATGCTTAAAGGTAATGTTGTCTTAAGAATGTTAAAGTTAATGTTGTCTTAAGAATGTTAAAGTTAACTGAAACCCTAGATTGTTATTATGCTTACATGATGTGGTTCTTACTATGTTCTTGACACATCTGAGTTGTTTTTATGTTTTCCCACCCCAAATGAGGAAGTATAACATCCCAAAAAAATTTGATAGATGAATGTTTTTAGATCTTAGAAACATCATGAAATCCTGAAAGGATTATCGGATCTCGATCCACTATAGTGATGGAATTTCCTTCTTATTTAATTAAGGCATGTTACGAGTATAATTTTACGAAATGAATTGCACCATTAGACTCATATGAATACTTAGGATTTCATAATGCAATAAAAAATTTTGAGTTTTTTGGGTGAGTAGTAACCCTTTAAGAGAACACCACGTGGCATCTAGTTCAAACAGTTATCAAATCGCCATGTAGGATGTCCAAATCCACGATCATTAGAATACTTCTTAATTAGACACATGGCACAATCCTATCCATCCACTTGGAAACCTTAGGACACTTGTCAAGAGGAGAACAAGTGTGTAAGTGATGGAGTGTGAATCAAGCTTGTCATTATGTCTCTTACACCATTTACTATTCCATCCAATCAAATACTATTTGGTAAACCAAAAGAGGGTTTCAACCCTAATGATACCCCAAACAGTTGGAAGCAAACCGAAATCCTCAACCACTTGTGGAAGTCGAAACCCTAAATTGTTCACCAACACTAAACATGGTCGATTTTGAGCATGTGATTTGCCCCTTGGTTAAGTCACAAGCAACCAACCACTCAAGTACATGCTCTTACACCCTCATCCATTCTCTTAAATCTTGGAATTTGCATTTGACTAAGAAAAATATGATTGGAACCGAACCCCAACCGAAACCCTCTTTAAACCCCAAATGTGTGCCACTCGGTTAGCCCCTTTTTGGTTCTGCCAAAACCACCAATTAGTCCAAGCTTCTTCAACAAGCTTCTCCACCCTTACAAGGCCATACCATAGCTGACATGCCACCTCATTTGCTGCTTCAAATAGTGCCATTAATGGCTACTCAAACAAGCAACAATCAGCCCCTCACCCACTCGACAGCAACAACAGTAAATGGCAATAATGGTTGTCTGAACACCTCAGTCAGGAGAAGAATAGCTTCTGTCATGCTTTGTCTTCCGTCTATTGGAGGATTCTGTCCTTCTTGATTGCTGTCTCCACCAAGGTTTCTGGGTACTCTAGAACGCACCATATGTTACGTCTAAACACAAATGCTCACATGTATCAGATTCATGTGCTTAACCCACTACTTCAAAAAACCCTAGCCTTATAAAGTTCTAACATTGCAATCCTAAATTTTGGTACTATCACCTTGTGATGACCCCAAAATCTACTTGGGATTTGACTGAGCTTGAAGCGTCGGGACATGTAACATAATGTCACATACCCCCGTTCATGACAGTTAAGGATGCAATGTGTAACACCCTACCAAGAACTACATAGATCAAGGTAATAACGTTGTCAGATATTTGACAATGATAACCCATGACCTTGGTCAAAGTGGAAGCTATGATCATCAAGAAAAGTGAGTTTTTGGATCATAATTTGGAAAAGTAACTTCCACCACTGCTTTAATTAGGAGTTTTAGAGATTTTTTAAAGTAATAAATTTTTTTGTGAAAATGGGTTGCTAAGAGGCCAATAGAAGGATGGCAAGTGACATGAAGAAGACTTGCCACCTTAATGGGTGTAACGACCCGATCCTTTATTAATTTATTTTTTTGGGATAAAATTCGAATAATTTTATTAAGCTCAATAAATGAGTTAAAGCCCATTAGAAAATTTATCGGATAGATTATTTTAGGCTTCATTATTATTATTATTATTATTATTATTATTATTATTATTATTATTATTATCCCTCCAAACTCATGAATCCTCTTCATAATAAAAATCCTCCCTATCGGATTTTCTTCTATCAATTTCAAACAGTCCACTCACATACACATGCACGTCTCTTCCTTTATTTTTCTCTAGGGTTTTCCACCATGTTTTTTTTATACACATACAAGAACTTTGATGGTTGCCACAATAGCCCTCCATCACGTAGACTCCTCACTGTGGTAGATTTCTATTCATGCACGGTTTAGTTTATGTCCGTCTATCTATGCATGCACAAGCTTCATCCGTTTTCCTCCACATTCACGTTTCCCATCCTAGGGTTTTCCTCTTGGCTCTCAATTGGCTAGGTATATAAATAGGTTAGGCCCTCCTCTGCATGAAAGGCATAGCCACTGCCACCAACGTCTTGATACACTCACGCACACAGAGCACACCTTTCACAAACCTCCTCCCCTCAAAACCGCATCACGTCCAGGAACACAACCTCCACCACCTTCCCTCAGTTAGTCCAGCAGACCACCTTTCCCTCCACCGTAAATCCTAAAAAATAACTTCACTGCCGAGTTGGTCCACGTTTTTCCTCCACGCACTGAACCACTACACGCCACCGGGAACCCACTGCACCACATTGCCAAAGCCAAGCAAACCATGTCTCAGCTCCTCCCTCTGGCCACCCCGTAGCCCAGCTAGCAGAACCACTGCACGGCCTGCCCTCGGAAAAGCCATCAACCCGCTGCCATCCTTCCCTGCTTTCCACACCCAAAAACAGAGCACTGAGCTCTTCGACCGTAAGCCACAGCCCAGCCACCATCAGCAATAGAACACGCCGACCAGCACAACCCTGAGGCACCCACTCCATCCTGGTAAGCCCACGACCGTCGTCGTACCCCTCTTTTCTCGGTTTGTTTGTGGCTTGATTGAACTCCCGCTCTCCTCCTCTCGGCCCTGATACCACCACTGCCCTGAGAACCCAGTCGCGTCTCCGGTCCTTCCCTAGCCACCCAGAGCCGCTGCGCGTCAGCTTCCTCTCTCGGTGAGCATCGCACCCCCCAGCCCGATTGCATGCATTTCCTTTTACGCGTAATGCCAAACTGAATCCATGCAACCCGTAATTCAATATTTGTTTTTTTTTGGTTAGTTAAATTACAAAAATGCCCCTCTATTTTTATTTTCCCAAAATGCCCATGTACAATATGTTGTTTTCCAAAAATATCCTTACTTATTTAAGACTAACGGGTAAGGATATTTTAGTGTCAAGAAGCGTTTAGGTTTAGAAAATATAGACTATTTTAGTAGTTTAGGTTTTTAAATAGAATCACTTGTTTAATTAGAAATTTATGTAAAATACGTGTTTATTTTTATAGGCGACCGATTATGTGCCAAAAATAGTGGATTAGCATTGCAAGGTAAGTAGCATGATCATATCCTTAGACGTATGTACAGTGAGCTGTTTGTCTTTTTATAAAAGATATTACGCATGTATGCCCTTCATTGGAAGCCCATCTTTACGTACCCAAGACATGATAAAATTATTAAAAAGTCATGATTTTATGTCAGAGATTATTCATAAAATTATTTATTAAATGCATGATTTTATGTGAAAGATTATTCATAAAATTATTTATTAAATGCATAATTTTATGTGAAAGATTATTCATAAAATTATTTATTAAATGCATGATTTTATGCGAAAGATTATTCATAAAATTATATATTAAATGCAAGATTTTATGTGAAAGATTATTCATAAAATTATTTATTAAATGCATGATTTTATGTGAGAGTTATTTCATAAAATTTTCTATGAAAAGTCATGAATTTATGTGAGGAAACATGTATCATGATATTATGAAAGAATGCGATTTCATTTGAAATCTATGATACGATATAACAAGTATGTATACGATTTCTGTTGAAATCTATGAAATGACCAGTATGCAAGTATGATTATGATAAGATATGTAACGGCCTATGTTATGATATGTAAACGGTACCTATGTTATGGGCATATTGCATTGCCAGGTCGTGCATGCTGGTAGTGCACCCAGTATGTCTTCCTTTTGTATGGATTCTACAACCCGCAGCCACGGGCAGAATCGGAATCTATTTAGATTCGTTAACCCTAACTCACGGTGGTCAACAGTGGGTAACGGCCTATGATAAGTGAAAGATAAGTTAAAGTTTATGTTCATGTTATTTATGAATATGCACGTTTTTCAAGAAACCATATGTTTATTATGTTTACTGTATGATGTGTTGCTTATTGAGTATTCGACTCATTTTAGTTTGTTTTTATGTTTTTAAACCACCCCAAGTGATGACATTTATGAAGATGAGATTGCAGGACAAGACATGACCAAGGGAGGTGAGGCAGAGGCCTAGACAGATTATGCTATAATTATTTTTATGGTTTAAAGTTTAAATAAATTATTTTGATAAGCACATGAGACTTCCGTATTTTTAATAAGTGCTTTCATAGACTTTATTTTGGATTTTCAGTATTTATTGAAATTTGTTATTTTATGGAATTCTTTCGCATCTGGTGCATTGTTAAAAAAAAAAAGAAAAGCTTTTATATTTAAGTTTAGTAGTAGCACACTGGCTCCTCAAAAATTCTAAAATGTCTTTATTGGGGAGCGGGGTGTTACAATGGGCTTGTTAATTGATTCATAGCAAGTCATGAAGGTTAGATGGAGATATGAAGAAGGCCCAAAAGTTGGTGAAAATGACGGTCCAATCTTAAGAAGATAAAGGGCAAAAGAAAAGTTCAAGACAAGGCCTAACTTAGTAAGCTATTGAGGCCCAAAGAAGGGCCCAACAAAAATTGAACATGAGGCCCAAGGGAAGGCCCATTTCAAGGCCCACATTAAGTTCTAGCTCAATAAAAATTTAGCGCCCAAAGAGATCGCACCACTTGGAGAATAAGCATAGGATTCTCATAACTATGCAAATTGGAAATACCACCATCTAGCAAATGGTTTTTATCCCTTTTGCAAACCTCCAACACGCCCCTAGGGTATATTTTTCAACAATGATCAGCCTTTCATCATGACTTCAAGTTTACATTTTCAAATCCCTCATATGGAATAGTCACTGCATAGTAACTTTGACAATCCATCAAACACAAGACATGCTGATTTCTCTTGGCTCTTTTTCTCCATAATTGTTTTCTGCAAGTTTTTTCTTTTCATCTTGATTTGGATCAGTTTTTTACAGCCCTAGAATAGTGAATCAAGTTTAGCTCATGTTATGTTGAGGAAAGGCATGTCAATGCTGTGTGACTCCACCAATCAAATGCACTAGGTGCAAGCCGATGCACTCCAAGAACAAACCAACAAATCTTGTTCTTTCAACAACTTTCTCAAGTGGTTTTCTGCACTTGATTAACCTCCTTTCATGCTACCTAACTCTAGAAAATTTGGGTCTAGGATGAAGCCAAGAACAGCTCACATAGTCACTCCAAGAACCAAATTATTTCACCTTGGAAAGGAGCATGTTCAACCGAACTGCACCATTATTTTTCTAATTTTTCCTGCAGCAAATCCAGCCCTTTTCACATGCCTATAGCACCACCTCTAGGTTTAGAAGCATTTCATAAAACCACACTCATGTTATCCTAAGAACTAACCCAAGCAATAATCAAAACTGATGGACATGTTGGTAGGAAACCATGTGCCAATTCTCGACTGAACACTTCTCCATTCAACTTTCTTTCATTTTCTGCATAACACCAAGTGTTCAACATTCATGCCTCAATACTTATTTGGAGCTACTCAAACAATGTGTAATAGTGATCAAGAACTTGCCACAAGGATAGGACAAAAGCTAAACAAAAACCGAACATGTTTGAAGACCAAAATTTCCGGCATACACTCAATTTTTCTTGGGGAATCAAATGATTTTTGTCCCAACTTCTGAAACCCCTTAGATCCTGCACCTATTAGACTCATTTGGTCTTCGTCCATGAGTTAATATTGTGATGGATTTAACTGTGGAATTCTGGAAACACAAGCATGCACTCCACCAAATCCCTACCATCACCATTCACATTCACTCCATTTCTACCAAACCGTGCAACACTTAGCCCTCTTGCACCGGTTCCTTCCTCAATTGAACTCTATAAATACCATTCCCCTACCCTCACTTCCTCCCATGAAACTCTCAAGCATTTCATTAGTCTTCTTGTGAGCAAAAACACCCATAGTTTTAAGTGAGTGAAACCGAGAGGTTTGAGTCAGTTTCTTGGAAAGGATTGGTTCTTGAGAGCTCCAAAAGCCACGGATTGGTGAGTATCCCTACCATATCTTTTAGTGGAAGTTAAAATAACATGTTAGGCTTTGATATATTGTATGAAAATGAGATTAGGATTGAGTTATATGAGGTTAATCATTGGGAAGCATGTTTTGGTTCATATTAGGAGTCCTTCATGAATAACTTGTTTTGATGTAAATTTTAGCAATGAAATGTCTTGATATGATGTTATAAGCTTAGCTAATGTCTTTTTTATTTGATTTAAAACTTATATTTGAGGAAAATAGTATGTCATGATATGTTTATAAATCAATATCTTGGGTTAATCATCTAGCATGTTTCAGTTTCCCCTTGTTTGGAAGTTATCTTGTTATAGCTTGTTTAAGTTTCCCAAAGCATGTATTATAAGCATCTAGAAGCCTATTTTCATCATGTTAAGAGTTATAATACATGATTCTTTAGAGCTATAAGAGTTTATATGTTAAAGAGAAGTTAGATACATCATGTTAGGTACTCGATTTGGTGATTGCATGATGATTTGATATTGTTCATAACATGGATGTTGATG
The DNA here is from genome assembly GCF_001411555.2 of Juglans regia. NCBI lineage: Eukaryota > Viridiplantae > Streptophyta > Magnoliopsida > Fagales > Juglandaceae > Juglans > Juglans regia. The sequence goes on along the minus strand of NC_049915.1, from coordinate 9,788,339 downwards.
TTGATAGTGAAAATTAGCAATATGCATGCCACGGGTTGGATGAATTTCACATAGTGGATGTTTGATTCATGAAATTCTAAAGTTGTATATGGACATAGGATATGGGATATAAGAAGTTTGTGTAAATTGGTGAAATTTGGGGCCAAAATATAAATAGTAAAAGTTTTGGGCCAAAATAACAATTTCAAAAAAGCTAGGGGCAATTTTGCAAATATTATTTTTAGTTTATTACATTCTGGAAATTTCATGATTCCTAACTCTAGTACATATTTTATTTCAACTGCGATGATTTTTAGAACTCTAGAAGTTTGTAAGTTAACTTCTAATTTACTCTTGGATAATATATCTATGATTATTGTATAAACACCACATTCATATTATAAATGTTATTTTCATCATGAAATGTCAGTGAGCATTCTGCTACTTGCATACATGACATGTGTTATATTACTTTTGTACAAAGCATGAAATTTGCACCATTTAGCATGTTACATAAAATATGAAATTTTAGCCTGAAGCATACTACATGTCACGAAATGAGCACATGTCATGAAATATGTTTTGTCATTAGCATAGTATGAAAATATTTTTGTCACGACCCAATGCTAAGGTAATAAATATCCCAGTGAAACTCCTCTATTCACTGTGGAGTAAGGCTGTAAATGAATCAGTCTGTTTGATAGCCCGCTCGATATTCGGTTAAATTCGAATCGAACTCGACTCATGAAAAATGAACTCACCCATGAAAGCAGATACCCGCTCGATTAGTAAATGGTACATATTCGACTAAACTTGACTCGACTAAGGCTCGTTAAGGCCCGCTCGTTTATACTCGATTCAACTCGTTAGATCACAACTAGTGCAGGAGCCTGTGATGTGATGTGGTATCTGGCAGGAGCACATGACCCTTGGGGATTGTGGAACATTCATTTTCAAGTAAACAAACATGTATATATAAGAAGGTCTCATGTTCACGCAAACATGTCATGTTCAAGTCGACATGTTATGTTCAAGTCAAGTCATGTTATTTACATGTCACGTCATGCACGTGCAAGTCCATGTCATATTATTGTCATGTGTGCCTATTCATACAGTTGGTAGTTTAGGAGTTTTATAAAATATCTTGTTAAAACTTCATCAAACTAAGATCTAAACAAATTTTAACAAAAATAACACAAAACTCCCAAGGTTCATCATCAATCATCAAAACCGAACCCTTCCACCATCAATACCAAATTTCATCCAACGAATCTCTAAGAAAAATTAACCAACACATTCTCAAGTAAACTAGACTCATTACTAAACAAAATGGCAGAGATTAGAGCCAAAGAAAATAACTTACAAAGGCTTGGGACAAGGAAGCAAGAAGCTACCTAGAAATCTCTGTAGCTCTCTCTCAGTGTCTCACTAGAGAATGGACGAAAAAAAATGTAAGTGTGGGAGGCAAATGGAATGGGTGTGGAATATAGATGAAGGGGCTTTGTAGCTCTCTCTCAGTGTCTCACTAGAGAATGGACAAAAAAAATGTAAGTGTGGGAGGCAAATAGAATGGGTGTGGAATATAGATGAAGGGGCTGACTTGGTGGTTGAGTGAATGGCCATTGACGTGAGTTTAACTTATGAAAAGTGGAGAGAAAAAGGGATGAAGTGTTACTGCCATCTGCTATGGCTACTACGGAGCGGGTAAGGGGCTGATTTTTGCTTGTTTGAGTGGCCATAAATGACACTATTTGGGGCAGCAAATGAGGTGACATGTCAACCACGGTTAATCATGTGACAGGTAATTGTGTAACAACAATAGATGACATGGCATGACATGCTATAAACATGAATATAACCAATGAATTCTTACAACCATACATACGTAAAAATACCAAAACCAAGCTAGAAGCTAACTTACAGAAATGCCGCGTAAAAGTAAGCGTAGCGTAAAAGAGTGTAAATTGAAATGAGATACATTCTAGGGTTAGAATATCTCACTTAATCCTCATAATAATAAAATTTACTAACTTAGAACCAAATTTGCAAAGTTACCCCTCAACTTATGAAAAATTATAAATTCGCCCCTACAAATAAGGAACGGATCAAAAACTTATCAAAATTTACATTCCTCATATAAATTTAATCTCAAATACAAATATGAACTCATAATTGTTTTAAAACTAAACACAACTATGCAAAATGCCTCTTGGACAATTCATGTATAGGATACGATCCATGATTTTGTTGTGACTAGGCTAATTAAAGCATGTCTTCCAGAGTTTGTATCAACCTATCAGTCAATCCATCTATTTGAAGATGGTAAGTACTATTAAATTTCATACCCGTGCCCATCAAACTCTACCAAAGTTGGGACAAAAAATGAGGGTCTTTGTCTGACCCGATCATTCTTTGTACTCTGTGCAGTCCAACAATCCCTAACACATAAGCCCTTGCCAATCTTTCCAAGGAATTTGTATTATTGATGGTACAATGTGTGTGCTTTTTGTCAATTGGTCAACTATCATAGATAAAATTATTCCCAAATGCATTTCTTGGAAAACCCATTACAAAGTCCATCGAGATATCTTCCCACTTCCATTTTGGAATCGGCAGTGGTTGTAAAATACCTGCTAGCTTTTGATGCTTTGCCTTAACAAGCTTGTAGACAGAACATTTGTTCACAAACTCTACTACATCGTTCTTCATTCCTTCATATCAGAAATGACGTTTTAAATCTCGGTACATCTTCGTATTACCAGGATGGTATAGGGAGTATTATGAGTCTCCCTTAACACCCTATCTCTTAACTCCAGATTAGCTGAAATTAATCTCCGATCTTTTTCATACAGGGTCTCATCATCTCTGACCTATAGTCTTTTGGCTCTTCTGACTTCTCAATTCTACTTATGACTTCCATCAGTTTGTTGTCTCTCTTTGACAGTTCTTCACGATCCAACAGGACAAACTCTTGGACTGAGGTTAGAATGGCCTCCTGAATATGGACTTCGATCAACAGTCTCCTCATAGTGTTAAAAAAAGATCCCATTTCTAATGACAAAGCAGACAAGTCCTTAGCTCTGCTCTTGCGACTTAGTGCATCTGCTACCATGTTAGCCTTCCTGAGGTGGTACTTTTTGTCACTGATAATCACTTATCAACTCCAGCCACCTTCTCTACCCCATATTCATATTCTTTCGCTCAAGCAGATACTTGAGGCTCTTGTGATGCGTAAAAACTTCACTTTTCACCGTACGAGTAATAAATCTTTAGAGCAAAAACCAAGGTAGCTAGCTTCAAATCATGGGTAGGATAATTATGTTCATGATCCTTCAATTGATGTGAAGCTTAAGCGACTGCACGTCCTTCCTGCATCAGTACACATTCGAGTCCTGGTTTGGATGCATCACTATACACCACATAAGACTTACCGGTAGTGTTAACACCGGTGTTGTAGTCAGTCTATTCTTCAACTCAATAAAACTAGTCTTGCATTTTTCTTTGTTAGGGCAATAGGTGGTTTGAATAATCTGGGGAATCCCCCATGAAACACCTGTAGCAACCAGCCAGTCCTAAGAAACTCGGAATGTCATGCACGTTGGTTGGCCTTTGCCAATTCATCACTGCCTCAATCTTACTGGGATCAACTGCTACTCCTCCACTGGAAATAACGTGACACAAGAACTTCACTTCTTGAAGCTAGAACTTGCACTTACTGAACTTGGCATACGACTCTTGATCTCTGAGTATGGTCAGAGCCATACTTAACACTTAGGTGACTTCGATGTTCTTCTTCGCTTTTCAAGTAAATCAAGATATCATCAATGAACACGACAACAAAACTATCCATATATGGTTTGAATATTTTGTTCATCATATCTATGAATGTCGCTTGCACATTGGTTAACCCAAAGGGCATCACTAAAAACTCTTACTAGCCGTATCTTGTCCTAAAGGCAGTCTTTGGAACATCCTGTTCTCTGACTTTTAGCTCATGGTATCTCGATTGCAGATCTATTTTTGAAAACACCGATGCTCCTTGCAGTATTTGATCTAGTAGGTCAACGACTCGAGGTAATGGTTACTTGTTCTTTATCTTCACCTTGTTCAACTCCCTGTAGTCAATGCACATCCTCATCGAGTCATCTTTCTTCTTCATGAACAGCACAAGAGCACCCCATGATGAAGAACTTGAATGAATAAATCATTTCTCTAATAGCTCTACCAACTACGCCTTAAGCTCCTTCAACTCCGCTAGAGCTATACGATACGGTGTCTTGTCCGTTGGAGCCATCGCAAGTTCCAACTCTATTCCAAATTCAATCTCTCTATCTGGCGGTAATCCGGATAACTCGTTAACGAATACTTACGGGAATGTCTTCAACTATGGGTATCCCACATACATCTGCATTCTTTACTGACTTCTCTACCACCATTGTCATAAAAGCTGCTGCACCATCCTCAATACATCTCCTAGCTTGTAAAGCTGAAATTACTGGAAGGATGGCCTTAGTCGAAGTTCCTGCATAACTTACCCTATCCTCATTCGGGAGTTCAAACACAACTTCCCTCTTCCGACAATCTATTTAGCATAGTGCTTGAACAACCAATCCATCCCCAAAATCAGATCGAATTCCGTTAGACCGAAAATCATCAAATTGGCATTCAACGCTCTACTTCTATTTCTATAGGACACTCCTTAACTACTCAGGTACAAGCTACAGTATTCCCATTGGGAATCATCACCACTACTTTATGGGGTAAGAGCTTGGATTGCAAACTACAAATTCATGTAAACGTTGCAAACATAAAAGACTGCAACGTGCCCGAATCGAATAGTGCACACGCTGTCAATCTCAACAGATTGACATTCCCTAATATCAACAACAAAGTAGTACTACTATTAACTATAATTGTACTAATCTTATCTATCTTAACGATGCAGACGTCTTAGCGAGATACCAATAATGATGCCAGCTTGCTCCGTTTCTGGAGCGTCAACATCTATGTTTCCTAGAGTGATATCGTATACTCGACCTGGTATGTGGGGCCACAACTTTGACTTGTTGTTAGTGTTGGAAGCGACTCCACTACCCTAAACTACGCTGGGGCACTCTCTAATCATGTGGTCGGGCTATCCGCACTTGAAACAGACCTTGACTATGTAACGACATTCTCTTGCATGGTACTTGCCGCACTTAGTACAATGTGGGTTCGAGGGCATCATTTGTCTCCCAATCATGACTCCCTTGCCTTTGTCTGGCCCAACAAATGGCCTCTTCTTCTCTGCACTACCGCCAACTGCATACATAAAAGCCCTTTTTGTTTGTCTCCACCGAAGTTTCGAGGTAAGCTTCCACACACCATGTGTTACACTCTAAACACATGCCCACGTGTATCAGATTCACATGCTTACCCAATACTTCAAAAATTTAAGCTTAATAAAACTCTAATAATCCAATCCTAATTTCTAGTACCAGTTCCTAAGGACTTATAAGTTTACCTAGAGATGTATTACTCTAATACTACCCTATGACGCCCCCAAACTCCCCTTAAGATTTAATAGAACTTGAAGCGTCAGGACATGTAACACAAGGTCACATACTCCCGTTCATGATAGTTAAGAATGCAATACACCTAGCATGCTTCTAACAAAATACAGTATTTGCACCGGATAATTGTTTTAGCAATACATAATGTACCAAAATGCTAATCCCAAACATTAAACATATTTTCATAAATATTCACATATCTAAAAAGACTTTTCATCCATCCAACAAGTTTATAATCAAAACGACTTAGCACTGGAGACAAATCTCTGTAGTTATGGACATAAATAAAAACTAAGCTAAACACAAAGCCACTCAAGCAGCTATAAGTGCCAAATGGAATCCAAAAGTTGGAGAACCAACTCCATGAGCTCCTCGAGGCTCCATCCCAGCCTACTCGACCTCGTCCAAATTGTCATGCACTAACCCTTGCCTCCCTAACACATCGTCTACCATTTAGGGGGAGTGGTAGTTGAGACTACCACAGTCAAATTTATAAATCTCAGCAAGTAAAGCTACTAAGCTACTAATCATATAAGTAAGCATGCATGATAGTAATATAACATGATTGCTTGATAAACATGAACTTGCTTATGCATGGCATGAGTTAGAACATCATAACTTGATGTGAACATGGCATAATTGGAATCATAATAACTAGACAAGAACATGGCATACTTGCTTGCATGAAAAAGAGACATTCATACAAGTAACATGATTACTTGTAGCATGTTTCGGCACCCACCGGTGTTTGGTGCCTGATTTTGCTCCGAAAACTAGTTCTTAGGTCCATTCGAAGTCTGTTGCATACATAAAATACAATGGGTTATGAAAGCATAGCATAAATAAATTTAAGGTAAAATGAGAGATGTTCTAGGGTTAGACTATCTCACTTAATCCCCATAAATCCAAAACTCACTAACTTTGGGCCAATTTGCAAAGTTACCATTTTAGAAAATTACAGATTTGCCTCTAAACTTAAGGAATTTGCAAATGGACTCCAAAACTTACTAAAATTTATATTCCTCATGTAATTTCATCCTAAATCCAAGTATGAAAACTCATTTTGGTCAATTCATTCCTAGGCTAAAAACCCATTATTTTCTTGTCACTTGGCCAATTAATACACTAACATGCTTAAACCAAATAAAATAGACAAGTGTTATTTTTATGTGATTTTTATCACTATTTTATTTATGAAACATATCATTTTTCCCTTCAATACTATTGATTTTATTTTATTTCTACATATTTTTATTTATTTTCTTGAAGGAATGAGAAGATTTAGTGTAAAAGAAGAGATTTAGTGTAAAAGAAGAGCATTTGGTACAAAAGAATAGACTACGAATCCAGACCGATGAGAGGTAGCGAGATTTAAAAAGAGTCTATGAGATTTGGGTGAGGAGCCTTGTCCAGTGGGCAACAAAGAGATTTCTCTCGCCCAAAGCTGAGAAGACTTACCTCTCGGTAGGCGAGGAGACTCGCGACCAGAAGACGCGAAGACTTGGCGACAAGGCTCTAAGCAGTTAGATTGGGCGACTAGTCTAAACGACCAACTTAAAAGACCAACTTAATCAACATCGTGGGAACAACGAGAAAATGCGAGATGAGTCTTTCACTGAATCCTGAGTTCCACAACCAATCTGTGGGCGACCACCGAATCCTGAGTTCCACAATCAATCTGTTGGCAACCAAGTCCTCCCGAACTCCACAAATCAAGCCGCATATCACTGAATCTTCCATTTTAGATCATTTCATTATTTTTTGGGTCCTTTTTTTTGTTAACATTTATTTTTAGAAACTATTTTCCAAATCTTCAGGCTAGATTGTAGCCGTAGTTATCTTGTTTCTAGAATTTGAATTCTGACATCTATTTAATGCTGCCTTGTGGGATGAATAAAGGGAGTCTCTTGAGTCTGGGTTCTTAGTCTTAGTTTTAGTTTTAGTCTTTGGTTTTTGAGTTTTTAGTTTTGAGTTTTAGAGAGTCTGAGTTTTAGGTTTTCGATTATTCCAGAGTTATTCTTTGAGTTTCTTTTGATGAGGCGGATCTGGAGAGCAGAGGCGGGAGTCGCATGTTTCCTCAACTGGCTTCAACGAAGAACAAAAGTTTTATTTTTTTTCTTTCCAATTCCATTATGAACTAATTCTATTTTCTAGGATTTTGATGTAGCCTAGCATTGAACACATAGTTTATATTCCAAGTTATTTTATTTTCAATATTTCCATGATTGAGTGTTTATTCCTTATTTTTAATGCTTACAATGTTCTAGCTAACTATTGTTCAGTCTTTTGGATTGCAATGATACCGGGATGTGATTTGTGATTAAAGCTCTAGGATTAAACACTATTAGTTGAGCAAAAGCAGATATGCTTTACCGCAACTAGTGTGATTTTCAAGAAAAATCAAAAGAACTTAATGAGTCTCTATTTAATGAAATTCACATAGAGATATGGAGTTATTAGTTGGACATATTTTTGGTATTGTTCGAGAGAAAATACTGAATAGTTAAGGAATTTTTATCATCAAACTTGGGATAATTGAGATTCTATAACAAGGAAGAATAAATTGTGTGGGATTTGCTAAGTGAAGTCAAATGCTCTAAATCTATTCTTATTATCTTTAAAATCTTAATTTTAATGTTCTTTTCTTCCGTTTAATTTAGATAAATCATTCTTCAAATTTTGATTTTCCCAATAGTAATTAATTTAGTCAATTTCAATACTCAATAGCATAATTATTCCTTGTGGGTTTGATATCTATTTTCTTTAAAACACTTTATTACTTGTTACGATTTTGTGCACTTGCAGATATATTTTTATGCGAACATGTTTTTGGCACCGTTGCCGGGGAATAGTTATTTGTTATTGTTATTGATACCAATTAGATTTTTACTACTTTGGATTTTATTTTATTTTATTTTTTATTTTTACTTAAAAAAAAAAAAAAAGAGAACAAGGCGTACAATAAAGAGAAGAAGAAAGAGGTCACTGCCTCTAAATTTAATATGACCGACCAGGAGTACATGGCGTTCAGAGATTATGCTATGTTCAAAATTGCGGCTCAGTTGGCAAATCTATCACAACAAATCGGTAAGATGAATGTTAATGTTATTCAAACTAATGTTGTTTGTGATCATTGCTCAAGAAATCATTTAAGTGTAGATTGTCAAGTGGGGAATCCTTTTGCCCAACCAAGTTATGAACAAGCCTATTACGTATCCAATTTCCAACATCAAAATAATCCTTATTCAAACACGTTCAATCCTGGATGGAGAAATCACCCTAATTTTTCATGAAACAATAATTAAGTGCCGGCTAGACCACCTCAATAGTTTCCACAGCAAGAGAAGAAGTTGACACTTAAAATATGATCATGCAGTACATGCAAAAGACTCATATGGTAATACAAAAGATTGATATGGCAATGCAAAAAGCTGATATGGTGATACAAACTAACTCGGCTTCAATCCGGAATCTTGAGATGCAAATCGGTCAGCTCTCAAACATGCTTACCGAGAGGAAAGCAGGGACTTTACCAAACAACCCTATGACCAATCCAAAAGAACATCTCAAAGCCATAACATTGAGAAATGGGCGGACATATGACCAACCACAGTCGGTAAATGTCGAGCTAGATGAATAAGCTGTTGAAAATGTGGAGTCTGAGAAGAAGGAAACCAAGTACAAGGTCAAAGAAACTGATCGGGAGGCGACCGACTATCAAGCTGAGAAGACTAAGGAGAATAAGGGGACTGCAAAACCCAAGAAATCCAGGGAGTTTATTTCTGAAACTTATTTTCCTTCAATTTATGATCCACCAATTCCTTTTACACAGAGATTAAGAAAAAATAAGATTGATAATTAGTTTTCTCTACAGTTGGCGACCGAGGAGAGCAATGCAATTGTACAAAAGAAGCTGCCGCCTAAGGAACTAGCTTTTGGAGAAGCAGAACCAATCACCATCTCTCTACAGCTGGCGAACAGATCCATTAAATACCTGAGAGGACGTACTGGTGAAAGTTGATAAGTTCATCTTCCCAATCGACTTCATTATACTCGATATGGAGGAGGACGAGGAGATCCCTTTGATACAAGACTGACCTTTCCTGGCGACGGGGAGAACTTTAATTGATGTCCAGAAAGGGAAACTCATTTTGAGGGTTGACGAGGAGCAGGTCACTTATGACGTATTTAAATCTAGGGAATTCCCTTCTGATGTACATTCCTGTTTTCAAACAAGTGACCGAGACGTGGTCATGGCCGACGAGACTTATGGAGCCGAATTCCCAAAGCTACCACGTAAGGAACCACCCAAGATTGAACTTAAACCGCTTCCATCAAATTTAAGGAACGAAGACGCAGGAGAAATCTCCAAAGAGTACACGGCTGCACCTTTAAGGAAAATATTCAATTGGAAGACTAGAGAAAAAAAAAATTAGGGGAGAATCTCTTACATTCTCTCATTCTTTGCTTTAATTTTTCTTCCTTTTTCCCATTGAGGACAATGTGATATTTAAGTTTGGGGGGAAATGATATTATTTTATTTATTTAAAAAATAATAATAATAATGATGATGATGATGATGATGATAAAAAAACAGTATGGTTTGATAAATAAAAAGCCTATGATAAGAATATGATTGGAATTTATTATAATTTTTAGAAAAAATTCTCATTTCTTAAGTCTAGTTGTTAATTCTTTACTTGATCTTGCTTAATTTGATATTTCCTATATTCAATAAATGCCGCTTACGATCATTAATTATTTTTGAGTGCCTAGAGAATTTTTATGTGAATTTTATGAATTTATATGGTCTCAATTTACTCTAGAACTTGTTTGATTACACTCGAGGCGAAATCCTAGACAAAATATTACTGGGAAAATTATTAAGGCATTCTTTAGACTGATTGAGCCTTTCAAGCTACCTATTTATTATCTTTATTTCTAGTCACCCCTTTGAGCTTTATTGAAATATATTTTGACCTTATCTTTTTTCTTTCTTGTAAACCTCATATTCCCTACCCTATTTGAGCTTAAAAACTAATTTCCTTACCTTTCAAGAGAACTAAATTTACACAAAGTCACAGACTCACAAGAGCATAAAAGGCAAGAGAGGTATAAGGTCTACAAGTAAAGTTAAGTATAGCAATATTATCAAAATCATAAGTTTGGGGGTGTGAAGAGTCAACTCGTCTACTGTGTGGCCAACAAGAAAAGGCCGACGAGAGTTATTCACAAAGGCAATCGAAAAAGTATGGAATATTTCCAAAAAACAGAAATACAATCTGCCGAATAGATGGGTAAAAAGAGAGATACTTGAAAGTGCAATAAAGAGATGTATGTTGAGAGATTTACAAGATTGAGAAGAGATATTTGTGTTATAAGTGAGAATGCTCTGTTTATTCTGTTGATGTTCAAACTTAAGCCCTCTTGCTTTGTTTGAATCCTACCTTTTTTTTGTAGCCCTCACCCTAGCCTTACATTACAAGTTTAATAAAGACCTATTGATCCCTGGTGATAGTTTATGTTCTACATTAATAGAGAGTGATTTGAAAAGCAAGCCTATAGATTTTTTAGATATCCATTATTTATTTACTTGTTTTCATAAAACTATCCGGGAAGCTAATGATGAAGTGAGAATGATGGGTATGCATGAATGTAGGGATGGATAATGCGGTGGAATTGAGTTTTGAATTAACTTTTGGACTTGATTGTTCTTGAATGATTCTTTTGAATTACAGACTTTAAACAATCTTGAGGCAATAAATTTTGTGAATCAAACCAGTGCTTGTTTTAATTGTTTTTCTTTCTTCTTTGCTCAAGGGTGAGCAAAGCTTAAGTTTGGAGGTATTTGATAAGTGTTATTTTTATATGATTTTTATCACTCTTTTATTTATGAAAAATATCATTTTTTCTTCAATACTATTGATTTTATTTTATTTCTACATATTTTTATTTATTTTCTTGAATTTGAAGGAAATAGAAGATTTAGTGCAAAATGAGAGCATTTTGGTATAAAAGAAGAGACTACGGATCCAGACCGATGAGAAGCAGTGAGATCTGAAGATAGCCGATGAGATTTGGGCCAGGAACCTTGTCCCGTTGGTAGCAAAGAGATTTCTATCATCCAAAGGCGAGGAGACTCGCGACCAGAAGGTGCGAAAACTTGGCGACAAGGTTTTAGGCGGTTAGATTGGGCGACTAGTCTAAACGACTAACTTAAAAGACCAACCTAAACGACATCGTGGGCAGCAACTACAAAAGACGATATGAGTCTTTCATCCCGGTCAGGAGTATTTCCACTCGGTAGGCGAAAAGAGGCCCGTTCCTTGTGACCTACACGCCTGCTTATTTGTGACCTCCACACCAGTTATATTTAGTGCACACGGCATCTACTCGGTGGGATAATTCCTCCCGACCGAGATCAATCTGCTACTGACCACCGAATCCTGAGTTTCGCAATCAATCTGTTGGCGACCAAATCCTCCTGAACTCCGCAAATCAAGCCGCATATCACCGAATCTTTCATTTTGGATAATTACGTTATTCTTGAGATAATTTCTTTTATGTTAACATTTATCTTTAGAAACTATTTTTCAGATCTTTAGGCTAGATTGTAGCCGCAGTTATCTTGTTTCCATATTTGAATTTCGACATCTATTTAATCTTGTCTTGTGGGATGAATAGAGGGAGTCTTTTGAGTCTAGGTTCTTAATATTAGTTTTAGTTTTAGTCTCTGGTTTTGAGTTTTAGAGAGTCTGAGTTTTAGGTTTTGATTATTCCAGAGTTATTCTTTGAGTTTCTTTTGATGAGGCGGATCTGGAGAGCAGAGGCGAGAGCCGCATGTTTTCTCGACCGACTTCAACGAAGAATACTAATTTTATTCTTTTTCTTTCCCATTCCATTATGAACTAATTCTATTTTCTAGACCTTTGATGTAGTTTATCATTGAACACATAGTTTATATTCCAAGTTCTTTTATTTTCAATATTTTCATGATTGAGTGTTTATTCATTGTTCTTAATGCTTAGAATTTTCTAACTAATTATTATTCGATCTTTTGGATTGCAATGAGACCGAGAGGTGATTTGTGATTAAAGCTCTAGAATTAAACACCATTAGTTGAGCAAAAGCAGAGATGCTTTACAGCGACTAGTGTGATTTTCAGGAAAAATCCAAAAAACTTAATGAGTCTCCGATTAGTTAAATTCACATAGAGATATGGAGTTATTAGTTGGAGATACTTTTGGTATTGTTCAAGAGAAAATATTGAATGAGTGCCTTCCCTTTCTCTGGGAGAAAGCGTGGGGTTTTTGTTGTCTTCAACAAAGGTTTTTATCTCACCTTGGTGCGTTTTTTTCCGAGACAGTAGGTGTTGGGTAGCTAGACGAGATGGAGGCGGAGGAACTGGCATCACGATGGGAAAGGCTTCATCTCTCCAAGGAAGAAAGTGCTTGCTTCCATGTCCAGCAGAAGAGCATCCGCGATGACATAAGAAGAGGAAAGTACTGTATTGTTGGGAAAGCTTTGACGGAGAAGGGAGTGAATAGTGAAGGATTCAGAATAACAATGTCTCAAATATAGAGGCTGGACGGGTGGGTGACGTTTAAGGAACTTGGTGATCAATGCTTTTTGATCGAGTTTCAGAAGATAGAAGACAAAGAAAAGGTACTGAGTGGACGTCCATGGTTCTTTGACAGACACCTCCTCACCATGATGGAGGTTGACGAGAAGGAATCCATAGATGGGTTGAAGTTCTGCTTTGAGCCATTCTGGATACAGTTACACAACCTCCCACTATCAGTCATGACAGAAGATTTCGGTGAGCAGTTTGCAGAAGCTATAGGCCCGGTTATAAGAGTAGAAGCAGAGGCAGATGGACGTGCATGGGGCAGATGCCTAAGAGTAAGGGTGGCTGTGGACCTTAACAGACCTCTACTTCGAGGGAAATGGCTAAGGCTGGATGACAAACAACACTGGATCTCATTCAAATACAAGAGGCTGCAAAACTTTTGCTTTCAGTGTGGTATTCTTAGTCACAAAGGCAAAGGTTGCTTGACTGCTCATAATGCTCAGCAAGGAGAGACTTTGCCCCCAGCTCAGTTTGGTCCATGGCTCCGAGGATAGCCTAGGAACACAAACATTTTCGATAGGCGTAGATACGGCGGATCAAAGGGCGGAAACAACCAACAGACGGGGCAGAAAGGGGGAGAGGGTACTATTGTCCAAGATATATTTGTGCCTCGTACATCTGAAGCCTTCGCGGAAAAGGTGGCAGGTGAAAAGGAGAAGGTGTCAGCAAGAAAGAAGGAAGAAGGGTCTCAGACAGGCACCAATCAGTCACATACAGATGGGAAAGGAGGAGAATGTGCTGCTGAGGATCCATGCATCGGGATCTTGGCTGGAAGCCAAGGTGTAAGTCAATTGTCTGACCCAATAAAGGTTACCTTTGGTCAGAAGGATGCTAGGTTCTTAGAAACTGGTGGCCCTCAGGAGATACAGGTTTCTCACGTGGGGGAGGCCTCTGCAGTTAACCTAATGTCGGGGATATATAGCCTCCATGAGTCTATGAAGGAAGTAGGGGTGGAAAGGGGTACAAAGGAAATTTCTAATATAGGCAGCATGGCTGCTTCCACTATTGGTGTATGTCTGTTTAATCAAAATGATGACAAAAAGATGGCTCTGGATCCTACGCCTGGTGAAGACACTATCATGCCAATGGCAAAGGTTGAGGGTATGAGGACTATGAGGAAATGGAAAAGGAAAGCCCGGGAGAGTGAGACCAATACAAAAGGCAATAGTCATACAAGCCCAGCTGATGGTTCTGCATGCAATGCAAGGAACTTGTATGCGAGGGGGTGCAAAAGAGTCTTAACCTTTCAGGAGTCTAGTTCAAAAAAGACAAGGAGATGCCCCAATACAACAGATTTTCCCATGACTAAGGCAGAGGCTGGCTTTCAGCCCTGCCATGATCAATGAGCATATTAGTGTGGAACTGCCGAGGGCTTGGGAACCCTCGGACAATTAAGGTCCTTAGGAATCTGACTAAGGAAAAGTTTCCCAATTTGGTTTTCCTAGTGGAAACTAAATGCAGAAGAAATAAAATGGAGGCAATTAGGAGGTTGCTGCAAATGGATGGGTGTTTTACTGTGGACTGTATGGGATTTAGTGGAGGGATTGCTCTTCTCTGGAAAGATGAGTGGAGGGTTAACATCATTAATTATACTAAATGGCACATTAGTGCTCTGATCCAGGAGATAAAGGATGGACCTACATGGCAATTCACGGGGTTCTATGGACACCCTGATACAGGGAAGAGAGGCAGTAGTTGGCATTTGCTGAAGATGCTCAAACCCACCAACTCCTTAGCATGGCTATGTGCTGGGGACTTTAATGAGATCCTTCATCAGAGTGAAAAGATTGGTGGAGCAACCAGACCTTATAAACAGATTGAGGACTTTCGACAAGCTGTGGAAGCTTGTGGTCTAAATGATTTACACTCTCATGGGCAAAGGTTTACTTGGTCGAATAATAGATGTGGGAATGATTTTACCAAAGAAAAAATTGATAGAGCCTTTGGAAATAAAGAATGGAATGAGCTCTATGGTCATGGGGTTTGTAATGCACTTCCTGCAATTAGATCTGATCACTCTCCTTTGTCAATTAGTCTGCACAACACCACTCAGGGAAGGATGAAAAGGAGATGGTGCTTTAGATATGAGATGGCATGGGAAATAAAGGAAGAATGTCAGAAGGTGGTGAGAGAGGCATGGCTAAATGCTGGTATAACAGATGGTCAGGCCAAATCCTTAAGGACACAACTTGAATGCTGCCAAAAGGGTCTCACGACCTGGAGGCAAAAGCTTAAGCAACAAGAGGACCAGATCATTAAAAATGGGACACAATTTATTGGGCATCTTCAGAATGTTGGTACTGGTGAGCACTTGGCAGCTATGAAACAAACCCAAGAGGAGGTGGTTTCTGCCATTATAGCAAACGATATCAAGTGGAAACAAAGGGCAAAGCAACACTGGCTTAAACATGGGGACAGAAACACCCAGTTTTTTCACATGCAAGCAAGCCAGAGAAGGAAGACCAATGCAGTTAAAAGCATAGAAGATCCTCAAGGAAGGTGTGTCACTGACCAGTTAGCAATTGGAGAGGTATTCACAAGCTTCTTCTCCTCTCTTTTCACTACTTCCAATCCCAGTTCTATTGACCAATGTCTACTTGCATTGGACACCAAATTAGACAGTGTTAAGAAGGCTTGGCTCTTAAACCCTTTTACTAGGGAGGAGATCACTGCAGCTGTTTTTCAAATGAATCCCTTGGGGTCTCCAGGCCTTGATGGGTTCCCTGCCCAATTCTACCAAAAGAACTGGGAGGTAGTGGGGGATCAAGTCTGTAATTTTGCTCTTGGCTTTCTTAATCATGGGGGCACCCTCAATGAGGTTAATGACACTTTTATTACTCTCATACCCAAAGTTCAGAACCCCAAAAGAGTAGTGGATTACAGACCAATAAGCCTTTGTAATGTCTTATACAAGGTTGTGTCTAAAACCATGGCAAATAGACTTAAGCACATACTGCCACAGATTATTGCCCCCAATCAAAGTGCCTTTGTCCCTGGAAGGCTCATATCTGATAACACCTTGATTGCTTATGAGGTCCTTCACTCTATGAACTCTAGAATGAAAGGAAAGGTTTCATGGCTCTAAAACTAGACATGAGCAAGGCCTATGATAGGGTAGAGTGGAGATTCATTAAAGCCATCATGGTTAAAATGGATTTTCCTGCTCATTGGATCCACATCATTCAAGCTTGTCTCACTTCAGTCTCTTACTCTATACTTCTTAATGGAGATCCTCAAAAAAAGTTTGCACCTTCGAGAGGCCTAAGACAAGGTGATCCCATGTCACCCTACTT
Source organism: Juglans regia (assembly GCF_001411555.2). Lineage (NCBI taxonomy): Eukaryota > Viridiplantae > Streptophyta > Magnoliopsida > Fagales > Juglandaceae > Juglans > Juglans regia. The sequence continues at coordinate 9,771,885 of NC_049915.1, read as the reverse complement.
ATTTATACTATGTGCAGAAGCCCTCTCTTCCCTCCTCAAACATGCTGAGACATGTGGCAGTATAACTCCTGTGACAATTGGTAGAGGTCCTGTTAAAGTAAACCATCTCTTCTTTGCTGATGATAGCCTACTGTTCTGCCAAGCCAAGCATGAGGAAATTAATTGTGTTCTTAACATCCTTGAGTTATATGAGAAAGGATCAGGTCAGGTTCTTAACAAGGATAAGTCTGCCATTTACTTCAGCAAGAATACTGCCTTGATGACCCAACAGCTGATCATGCACCTTGCAGGTGTCCAATCCACCTTTGAGAAATACCTGGGCTTACCTTCATTGGTGGGTAGAAAGAAGATAGCATCCTTCCACTCTTTAGTTGATAGAACCTGGTCTCGGGTCACTAATTGGAGGACCAAATTTCTCTCTGCAACAGGAAAGGAGATACTGCTCAAAGCTGTGCTCCAAGCTATCCCCACATATGCAATGGGGATGTTCCTTCTACCAGCCTCTATTTCAAGGAAATTAAACCGGATACTAAGGAAGTTTTGGTGGGGTTTCAATGAAGATTTTTCAAAAATTCAGTGGGTCAACTGGGAGAAGCTTAGTGGCAGGAAGGATATGGGAGGGCTTGGGTTTCGAGACCTGAGATGCTTCAATATTGCTCTAATATCCAAACAGGGATGGAGGATCCTCCAAAATCCTACATCTCTAGTGGCACAAATTTTAAAGCAGAAGTATTTCAACAATGGAAATTTGCTTGATGCTAAGCTGGGAGGTGGACCTTCTTTTGCATGGAGAGGAATACATGCTGGAATAAGTTTGTTAAAAAAAGGCCTCATTTGGAGGGTTGGAAATGGACAGAAGATTAACATCTGGCAAGATAGATGGGTACCATCTCTACCTACTCAAAAGATCTTGACCCCTCGAGAAGCTGATTGCTGGTGTGAAAAAGTCAGTGACATCATTGATCCTCAACAAAAGAGATGGCAGGAACCTATCCTATCTGAACTTTTCACTAACCAGGAAATAGAGGGCATAAAGGCAATTCCCATCAGTTTAGGAGATAGAGAAGACAAACTCACCTGGCAGTTTTCTCCTAATGGCAGCTACACAGTTAAAAGTGGATACTATCTTGGCAAAGAATTGGAGAGAGAGCAAGGAGGAGAACCTTCTGGCAGAGCTGAGAACTGCCAAGTGTGGAGGTCCATTTGGAAGCTCAAGGTTCCCCCTGCCACCAAAATGTTTATCTGGAGGGCATGCAGTGAAGCCTTGCCCACTATGGCTAACCTAAAAAGAAGAAAGGTGATAAAGGATAGCATTTGTTTGATATGCAAAAGGGAATTTGAAACCTCTGGCCATGCTTTATGGGGATGCAGCAGTGCCCAAGATGTTTGGTGTCAAGGCCCAAAGAAAGTGCAAAAAGTTTCTTTTCACAGTGACTTGGTTTTTAATATCTGGGCAGAATTGATTGGCAAGCTTGAACCAGGGGATTTAAATGAGGTGGCTACTACAATGAGAGTGATATGGGTGAGAAGAAATGATATCTTACATGGGAAAGTTTTTAAACACCCTCAAGAAGTCATTGGCCAGGCCAGGGCAGAATTGTCTCTGCATGAAGAGGCTTTCCAGAAGGAGGTTGATGCTAACTATGAGAACATGGCAAGAGTTCACAGATGGACAAAGCCTGCAGTAGGTGGTTTTAAAGTGAATTGGGATGCAGCTGTGCAATCGAGGCTAGGAAGGATTGGCATTGGTGTCCTAATCAAAGATCATCAAGGGCTGGTGATAGGTGCACTTCGTGCTAACAGACCTTTGAGAGGCAGTGCCTTTGATGCTGAAGCATATGGGCTTGTTTTGGCATGTGTTTTTTGTAAGGAAATTGGAATAAGGCAATTCGGTTTGGAGGGAGATTCAAAACAGGTCGTGGACCAAGTGATCCAAGGCTGTCCTAATTGGAGCTTAGGTGGTTGCCTCATATCAGATGCCAAAGCTGTTCTAATCCCAGCTGTTGATTGGTCTATCTCTCATGTATATCGGGAGGCTAACATGGCAGCTCACAAGCTTGCCCAAGCGGCCCTTGAATGCACTGAAGATCTTTATGACATCGAAATATGCCCCCCTTGTATCCTTCAGGTGGTTACTGAGGAAATGAGGCATTGATCCTGTCTTTTCCCTTGTAATACTGGTTCATCTTGTATGTGGTTGGTTTGATTAATGAGATCAATTTATTATCAAAAAAAAAAAAAGAGAAAATATTAAATAGTTAAGAGATTTTTATCATCAAACTTAGGATAATTAGAATTCTATAACAAGGAATAATAGATTGTGTGGGATTTGCTAGGTGAAGTCAAATGCTCTAGATATATTTTTATTATTTTTAAAATATTAATTTTAATGTTCTTTTCTTCAATTTAATTTAGATAAATTGTTTTCCAAATATTCAATTTTCCTCAATAGCATAATTATTCCCTGTAGGTTCAATACATGTTTTCTTTAAAACACTTTATTACTTGTTACAATTCTGTGCACTTGCATATATATTTTTATGCGAGCAATAACAACTCTAAAAAATTACACTCTTAGTTCTAAAAGCATGCCAAGACACTAAATTATACATTAGACAAAACCTTAAACTCGACATTTAAAAAAATGCCCAAAACATCAAGACTACGTCAGATAAAACCAAATTTTGGTGTTCTTGGTCTAATACTTTCATATTAACTCCAGGGACTCCAAAAGTCCATAAATAACACTTCTAACATGTTCATCAAACAAATCTAGGTGATAGCATGCTTGAATAGCTTCAAAAAACAGAAAACACAACATATGACACTTCGGTTTGCATGAAAACATTAAAACGCTCATGCAAGGTTTTGGACTTGATTCAAAGTGACTAGATCCTTGTTTTTCATACAATAAAGTAGAAATAACACAACCATATACCTTACATTGAAGTTCTAACTTGACCTAAGTATCAAATCTAGCATGTCATAGCAAATAATCCATCAAAATAATCGTCAAACCCGAGAGCCTCTATATCATGCTTAAAATCAAACTCTTGAAAAAAAATCAACAATCCAACAAAGATTTAAGTTATAAATCTTCAAAAATCCATTCTTAATTCATAGATCAAAGCTTCAAGAACAAGATTGTCAAAAACTGAAACCATAGAATCTAGAAAATCAAAACCATAGAATCAATATCCTAAAGCCATAATAGCAATCTAAACCAAACAAACTCATTTTAAACCTTGCATACATAATACAATGAGTAAGTTAGAAGCTAACTTAAGAGGGTCGTGTGTAACAAAAGCGTAGCGCAAACAAATTTAAGCTGAAATGAGAGACGTTATAGGATTAGAATATCTTACTTATTCCTCATAAATACGAAACTCACTAACTTTAGGCTAAATTTGTAAAGTTACCTCTTAACTTTTAGAAAATTATAAATTTGCCCTTAATCTTAAAAAATTTGCAAATGGACTCCAAAACTTACCAAAATTTACATTCCTAATAGAAATTTATCCTAAATCTAAATATAAACTTGGAAGTTTTAAAAACTAAACCCAAGAATAAAAACTCTTGTTGATCGATTCACTCCTAGGCTAAAATCCAGGATTTTGTTGTCACTCGGCCAATTAACATACTAACATGCTTAAACCGAATATAAAATGTAAAACACCAAAAAATTGGTATTTTATTTTATTTCATTCTTTTCGTTAAGGGAATTTTGAGCCCAATTGGATGGTTGCAAGTTAATTGGTTATTGTAGGCGTTGTGGCCCATGCTTTAGGCTTGTGATAGAGGAAATTTGAGCCCAGCCCACGAGCTAAGGAAGAGCCCAGCCCTCCCAGCGAAACAACGTCATTTGGTTGCCTGGTGGGTGAATTGTTTTTCCCTCCCCTGGAACGATGCCGTTTTGGAGCCTAAGGGTAAAACCCTAATTTTCCTTCTTGATTCCCCTACGCCGCACGACTCCTTTTTCCTTCCTTTTATTTATTTTTTCTACCCTTCTTCTTCGTCCCACCTGTAGCCCGTGAACCCTAAGCTTTCCCCGTGACTTGCATCACCGCTCCCCACCACCACCACCTCGGCTCCACATGTTCTTCGATCAGAGAACCTCTCCTTCGTCTGCCTCCACCATGCATCTTGCCCAACCCACACCTTTGGAACCTGCAACTCGTGAGGTCATGGCAACTGCTCACCGCTGCTGCCCACCCCTAGTTGCACACCATGCAAGCGTTGCTCCCATAGCCCATGCCATCCCCTACCCCCAATTGTAGCCTCTGCTTCTGCTGTCGAGAACCACCCCGCGACCTATAAATAGGTCGAACTCCTCATCCCTCAAACCATCCCCCAATCAGCTTCTTCCTCTCTCAAAACTGAGTTCTAGCATTTCCCCACCCTCAGATCTACTTCCCGAACCTCTAGGGTTAGTTTTGCCCTAGCACCACCGTGTGTCGCCACTCCCAGCTGTCTTCTGGTGGCCGCACAACCACCCCTGAGTATCCCACTTCCCTTTTCCCTAGTCCTCTTCCCTGGGTTCCACCCAAACTGTGAGTTAAAGCCACCTCAGTCACTACCCCACCATGCTCCGCCACACTCTGCCGTGGAAACCCTCTCCTCCACCCACTAGCACTCCAGATCTGCCACCCCCTTGAGAGAAATCCCACCGGTAGCCCTATGTTCTGCCAAATTTGCCTCTGCCACCTTACTCCGTCACTGCCCTGCCGCCACTCTGCCACTCTTAGCGCCACCTTAGTAAGCTATCTACCCCTTGTTTTATATTTTAATCTTCATTCTGTATTCTAATTTAACCCAATCGTCTTTGTCTGTCTGCGCAATGACGCATTCACGTGTTCAATCGTGGGGCATCGTAAACCATCACGTGCGATCATCCAAAATAATTGCCTTCCGCAGAGTAGGTAACTCTCCAGCACAACCCTTGAATTTCTAACGTGAGATTATCACTAACTTTGTTGCAGTCTAGTTGTGTTTAAGAAGGGCCTTAGGCCCGTCGAAGTGTTGGGAATATTTGATGTAGTTGTTGTCGGAATTTGGGCCGAGGGCTGGATAGAGGATGGGAAACGCACGTAGTTGGGGTTTGAGAAACTGTGGATTTGTGACTGTTGTGTGTGATTGTTGTGTGCTATACCATGACATCCAATAAATGCCTATCATGCATCTGCATATTAGTGTTATTGATATCTGCCATGATTTATTCAACTATGCCATGTTATATGTTATGCTGATAAAATTGAAAACTGAGTTTTCATGTCTTGGTAATATTTTTGTGTGTGCGTGCGTATCACGACCCTAAGTCGAGATGGGGTATTTTCTCAGTGGAGCTCCTCTAGTCACTTGGGAGCATAAAAAATTGACTGACATCCCCTGGATTGTCGCCTGGTGACAATGGGCTCGGACGAGACGATAACGCTCTAGTGCTGACTCCATGGCCCCTCCGCTGACGGGGGCTAGAGGATGTTTGGTCACGTACGTGTCTGGAGCGGAGCTGGGCATCGCTCGTTACGAAGTCATATGCAAGGTCATTACTCGTGGTGTGATGAAGGGAGCCAAGGTGTGTGCATGGTCCTTAGGGGAGACCATGGTGCATGCATAATAAATGGACGTGTTTTTTTGTACAAATGGGTTTTTGGCGTGAATGGTTCTAACAAATGCATTTTGGGGATGGTTGTAAAAATGAATATTTTTAGGGTTATTGCTTCAATGGTTGTTGTGCATTGTTTGTTGTATAATTTCATGCTTAAATCTCTTGGATGTCGCTCTGCTGATTTATTTACTGAGATTGTGAAATCTCATTATGGTATTCCTACCTATGGTTTTGTTTCATGGAATCGTAGACTTTGATGCAGAGCCTCGGGTATGATCAGGAGGGACCAGCCCCACCTGAGGAGTGATGGCAACGGGACATTTTGCGTTATTTGTTGTTGGACCTTTGTATTCATTTCTTTTTTATTTTTTCCAGCCGGATGACTGTATTGACCTCTTGGAGGAATTTGTTTCGGGTTGTATCGTTGTTAAACTTTTTGGTACTTAGTTTTTTTTTTATTGTCTTATATTTTTTGGCTGCGTTATTTATGTTGTACATATTTTGCATGTTTGCACACACTTGCACATGACGATGGGGTGTATGATCCGTGTGGTCGTCATATTGGTGTCATGACTTCCACCAAATCACACGTGGGAGTTGTGGAGCACCACAAAAAAACTCTCAAAAATTACATTCTTAGTTCTAAAATTATGCCAAGACACTAAATTATACATTAAACAATACCTTAGACTCAACACTTCAAGGAAATGCCCAAAACATCAAGACTAGGTCAAATAAAATCAAATCTTGATGTTCTTGGTTGAACACTTTCATATCAACTCCAAGGACTCCAAAAGTCCATAAATAACACTTCTTACATGTTCATCACATAAGCCTAGATGATAGCATGCTTGACTAACTTCAAAAATCACAAAACACAATATATGACAATTGAATTTGCATGAAAACATTGAAACCGAGCATGCATGCTTTTGGACTTGAATCAAAGTGACTATATCTTTTTTTTTTTCATGCAATAAAGCTTGAAATAACACAAGTATATACCTCACATTAAAGTTCTAACTTGATCTAAGCATCACATCTAGCATGTCATAGCAAATAATCCATCAAAATAATCCATCAAACCTAAGAGCCTCTATATCATGCTTAAAATCAAACTCTTGTATGTTCATCAACAATTCAACAAAGATAATCTTCAAAAATATATTCTTAATCCATAGATCAAAGCTTCAAGAACAAGATTTACAAAATTCAAAACCATAGAATCAAGATTCTAAATCTAAAATAGCAATCTAAACCAACCAAACTCGTTTTGTACCAATCGTTTCTACCACTTCAAAGATCATGCAAAACCATTTTATGAAATCCTAAAATGCCTTGAATCAAACCATAACTTGTATAAAAATCATGTAAACACTTCATCAAACCTAGATCTACATAACTTCTAATAAGAAATTCACAAAACTTCCAAGGCTCATCAATAAACATCAAACCAAACCCTTTCACCATCAACACCAACTTTCATCCAACAAATTCCAAAAAACTTAAACCAATGCTATCCCAAGTAAACAAGACTCAATATGAAAAAAAAAATAGAAGATATTTTAGCCAAGATATAATACTTACAAAAGCTTGGAACCTAGTAAACAAGGCTTCCCAAAAAGATCCCCTCTAGCCCTCTCTCGGTTTCTCTCTAGGAAAACAAGGAAAAAGTGTAAGTGTGGGGAAGCAAATGAAGGTGGCGTGGGCTATAGAGGGAGGGCCGACTTGGTGGTTGGATGAATGACTCTTGAGGTGAGGTTGGCTTGTGAAAAGAGAGAAGAAAAGGCTAAAGTGGCCTTCTGTCCTGCTACTGCTGCTGCCGAGTGGGTGAAGGGGTTGATTTGTTGCTTGTTTGGCTTGCCATAAATGGCACTATTTGTGGCAGCAAATGAGGTGGTATGGCAGGCAAGCGATGGCCTTACAAGAGGGTGGAAGCTTGTTGAAGAAGCTTGAGGAAACATGCTAGTTTCGGCTGGACCAAGGGAAGCTAACCGAATGCATCCACTTGTTCGTTTGGGGTTTTGGTTAGGGTTTGGACCAATCCTAATTTTTCTTGGACAAATATAATTATCAAGATGTAAGAGAGTGGATGAGGATGTGAGAGTGGGTACTTGGGTAGCTGGTTGCTTGGGGAAGTGACTTAACCAAGTGGGAAAACACTTACAAATTGGCCATGTTTAGGGTTTACGAGAATTTAGGGTTTCGGATCCCACAATGGGTTTAGGGTTTCAATTTGCCTTCAAGGATTTGGGGTCTCATTAGGGTTGAAACACACTTTTGGTTAGCCAAATAGTGTTTGGTTGGATGTAATAGTTAATGGTGTAAGAGAGCATGATGATAAGGCTTGATTCACACTCCATCACTTACACATTTGTACTCCTCTTGACAAGTGTTCCTAAGTTTTCCAAATGGATGGTTAAGATTATGCCATGTGTTCAAAAAAAATTTTCTATTGATCCTAAGTGGATTTGGACATCCTATATGGCAATTTGACAACTATTTGAAATAGATGTCATGTGGTGTTCTCCTTAAGGGTTACTATTCATCCAAAAAACTCGAGACTTTTTATTACACTATAAAATCCTAAATATTCCTATGAGTCTAATGGTGCAATTCGTTTCGTAAAATTATATACCTAAGTATTTTAATTAAATAAAAAGGAAATTTTGTCTCCATAATGGATTTAGATTCGAATACACAAACGGACTAAAACCTAATCGTTCACTCGATTTTTGAATCCTTTTGGGATTTCACGATGTTTCTAAAGTCCAAAGAAATTCATCTATCAAGTTTCTTTTGGGGCGTTACAATTATGTTTATGTGTGATGGGTTTCTTACTGAGTTTTCGACTTATTTTATTTTTATTTCATATTTTTAACTACCTAGGTGAGGATGATGAGTATGAGTAGTCAAGCTAGGCTTAGACAGAGTAGTTGATTTAGTTTTAGACTTCTTAGAATAAGTTATTTTTATGACTAACATTTTATTCAGTTATTGAAATTTTTTCTTTATTTAATATTTTTGAGACATGTTTATATAGTAATTTTTTTATGAAATAAATGTTTATTTTATTAAATTATACAGTTTCTTGCATCACTATTTTTATGAAAATACATGACATCTCTAACCTTAGGGAATAGGGTGTTATAGGGCAAGACTCCCACGAAGAAGGAACCAAGAGAGGCTTTGAAGAAGTAAAATGGAAAATGAATTTAGTATTAATTATTTTACGATAATATGGTTTGAAATGATAATAAATAGTTATACGTATCAAGAAAACTTTTTAAACTAATAAACTTAGCTTAGAACATTTTGTTTCAAACTTGGAGATCTAAAATCGAGGAGAGCTTCTGTGATAATTCGTATATCTTGATAAATATTTTGCATAGTGCAATACAAACTACAAAGGTTCGGAATTGAGTCGTATCGCGCGCACGGATGCCCATGCGCCTGACATTTTCCTTTAAAATTTCAATTGCACAGTAATTTTTAAAAAAATTATGTATAGTCTAGTAATTGCTCTATACATGTAAGACGAAAATCTACACGTGTATAAAGCAAGTAGGGTAAATATCTATAGCATGAAAAATAGGCTAATTAGCTTGATAAAAAATGCTACTCAAAAGCCGGTTTAAGAGCTCATACTGCACACCCTCCATGTCAGCAATTATGAATTATCATTTTTCCCCTCAAAATTACAACGGCAACTTCTTTTCTCCTGTCTCAGCATGCTGAACACTTTCTTCTTCTCCTCTAGTATCTCCTCATTCTCTTTCAAGTTCTCTTCTAGCATCTCCTTCTCTCATCTCCAGATTCTTTGAGTTGTACTCGACGTTGAAGTCTAGCTCTTCCATGACCCCATCTTTTGATTTCAACGAAGATTCTCTCGCCTATGGGTCGAGCGGGTATACTCCATCCTCTCTCTCTCTGTGTTTTACATGGTCAAGCACAAAACCATTCGCTCTTTCACATTCCCAATACACCTAGGTTATGAAGGACCTTTTGGTACAATAAGCCTTTATGGAGCAAGGCAATCTCACATTCCCAATACGCCTTGGTTTGATTTTCATAAGGGATATTAAGTGGGATTTTAGGGCCTTTTGGTTTACGTTTGAATTTTAGTTTTCAAAAAACAAAGAGAAAAAATAAGGATGGCGAAGTCTCAAGTATGGCAACCAGTTCTGCTATGGTGTACGTTTGTGAAGCCAACAAATTGTATACCACAATCGAAAATTCATTGTATCCAACTACAACTATAAAGACAAGAGAGAGAGAAAGAGTTCAGATATGACATCGGAAGTAAGATTACCTTCCTATGCCAACAACAAGATTGCTAAGCAGCTAAAGAAGAAGAACGACCAGAAAGAAGGAAGAAGAAAACTGTACACTATAATCAAAATGGGTGAGGGGTGAATTTGGTCTCTAAAAGCAAAAAAGACAAGAGATAGTCATAGGGGGAGAGAGAGCGAACCATAAGGATGAGAGAAAAATACACAAGAGAAGCATGGGGGAGAGAGAAGCAACAGGGGAGGGGGGTTTGGCCCAGCTGAACCATGAAGTGGTGCTCCTATACCGAGTGTGCGGTGTGCTATGGGTGAACTGGCTTCTGAGTTGCATTTTTATAACTTGATAACCACATCATGAACTAGTAATGTAGAGAATCTACTATATTTAGTTGTTAAAGTGATCTCAATCCATCTCAAACTAATCATTGATGAGACTCATTATTTTTTCAACTTCTCATAAAAAAAATTAACTTATCTCAACTTACTTTATACATTCAAACACACATCTCAACTTATTTACATTCAAACACATATCAATAGGATCCACAAAATACTACAATTCACAAATCAACTCAGATCATCTGAAATCACCTTAACATCCAAACACAGTCGAAATTCCTCAACCCATCTCAAATTAATTATTGACGGGACCCATTATTTTTTCAACTTCTCATAAAAAGTTAAAACTCATCTCAACCTATTTTACACTTTTAAACACATATCTCAGCCTATTTACATTCAAATACATCTCAATAGAACCCACAAAATACTAATATTCATATATCAACTCGATTATCTGAAATCACCTCAGCATCTAAGATCACATCAGCATCCAAATGTAACCTAATCAATGAATTTTAAATTAGTCAAAGGTAATAACATATAAATACTAAAAAAATAGGAAAAATAAGAATCTTAAGATGTTATAAGATCCAACAATTTAAATGAAGATATTAATTAATTGAGAAATTCTAAATGGAAATCTTACATCACACACTTTCACCTAACTAACATGTGATTTATCATTTTTATCATTCTATTTTAATACTTAAATATGTCTTTAAATAGAATAATAAAAATGACTAATTACATGTTGGTTAAGTAGACATATGTGACGGAAGACTTCCTTACAGAATAACTCATAATTAATTATTTAAAATCTACACAACTTGGGTTTTCTAAATGCGCAAATCACTGCAATTCTCGGCCTGGGTTGCTACGTAACTCGAGCTGGGGAGTAGAGTGGGCCTAGGCCCAAATAATTGCAATTTACCCCGATGTGTATTTTCTCTTCTTAACTCTAATTTTATTCTAAGCACCCACTATTTCATGATGATATGTATAAAAACGTTGCAATGCTATCCAAAATTGCATGATTCAATTTAGAAAGAGAGAAACGTACATAACATTAAGGCGCTGTTTGGATTGAGAAGAGAAGTGATATCAACCTATCTCATCTCATCATTACAACTATTTCAAATTTCTACATAAAATATAATAAATAATTCAACTTTTTTAAATTTTTAAATAATAATAATATTAAAAAATAATATTCTAATAATATTTTATTCAACTTATCTAAAATCATCTGAACTCACTATCCAAACAGTACCTAAATACTTACCTGAAATCAACATCAGGTAAAATATTAAAATATCAGCATTAAGGTGTTGTAAAATCAATGTGTTATTTTTATCTGAATAAAATTCATCTCAAATTCAGAAATCTTCAGCATAAATTTTCTTTCCTAATTTTCACGGTAAATAATTTTTTATGAGTTGCACTATTTGTAAGTTTGGTGTGTCAATATATAAGTTATTGTGGATCCCAATCACTTAATGCTATATCAAGAGATGTTGAAAAGATAATAAATAAATTTTTCACTTTTTCTATCTTTGCTCGGAATATCGAAATTCTTGTAAAAGAAATTATTTGTAGTCTTAGGGCTTGTTTAGTAAGTGAGATAATCTTATCTAATCTCAAAACTAATTATAGTTTTATTCTTAAATATCACTCAAACACAAATAATTTTCAACTTCAAATCTTCAATTATTTCATCTAATAATTACAACTTTTCTAAAATTCTAAATAAAACGTAAAATTTAATACAATTTTTTCAAATTTTAAAATAAAAATTATATTAAAAATTATATTCTAACAATATTTTAATTTTATAATATTTTTATCCAATATTTTCTCTCATATTTTTCCAAACCCAATAAAATATTTCCATTCATAAACTATTTCATTATTATTTATAAAAATTTCATTTTATCTCAATTCTATGAAACAATTCTTTAGAATTGTAAACTTTATGCACTTCTTTTAAAAATATAAAAATTAATTTACACACAACTCTTTTTCACAATACTTTATATAATTATATTTACAAAAAATTATATAAAAATTTATAAAAATAATATCGATTTATAAAAATATCTTGGTCTTACAAAATATATTATAAAATGTAATTTGTTTATGATTATTCTAAAAAGGGTGGTGCTACAGCCCCCGCTGGGGGCTCCCGCTGGGGGCTGTAGTATTATTTAATATATATTTTGTTTAAATAATTTTTATATAGGTTTTTTAATATTTTTAAATATTTTTAAAAAATAAAATAAATTTAAAATATTATTAAGAAAATATTGTTTTAATTCAAAAGTAAAAAATATATATTAAAAAATATTTTCTTAATCACGAAGTAAAATAAAAAATTATAAAAAAAATATTTTTTATAATTTTTATTTTACTTCATGATTAAGAAAATATTTTTTAATAATATTATGATTTTTTTTAAAAATATTAAAAATAGTCATACTACAACCCCTGTTGGGGGCTCACGTTGAACTTAACATGTACTTTTTTATGTATAATTTTTTAATTTATTTTTTATATAGATTTTTTTTACACTTATAAATATTTTAAAAAAATAAAATAAATTAAAAATATTATTAAAAAATATTTTCTTAATCAGAAAGTAAAAAAAAAATTATTAAATATTAATTTTTATTCTACTTCATAATTAAGAAAATATTTTTAAATAATATTATAATTTTTATTTTATTTTTTAAAATATTTAAAATTATTAAAAATATCTATATAAAAATAAATTAAAAAAAATATAAAAAAATACTACAGGCCCCAGCGAGAGCCCCACGGGGGCATGTAGCATTTTCCTTCTAAAAATATTACTCTTTCTCGTAAAGTGCGAAGTGCTTGGGTCAAAGTTACCCAGAATTCACTCGCGGAACATAAAATGTTGTTGACTTTCTTCTCTCCCCACGAAAGGTGTAGAGAATGAGAGGAAGTATAGCTTTGTTCCCATTTTAGGAACAAGTAGGGTATTTATTTAATCATTACTCTCTATGGATTCATAATGTTTGAAGTCGCTTTGCTGATATTTTGTCGATGTGGGAAATCTCTACAGCCTTTTTTGGTAAAGTTGTTTTCCTTTCCCTCTTTCTTTTTTGATTAGAAAATTTTCCTGTAAAGAATCTTCTTTTACCTTCTTTTTTAGTACAATGGTGCATATTGCCATATACGCACTCATGTTCTGAGCTGTTGCATCATTTGGAGCCAAGGGAAAATTTTAAGACTTGTTTAAATTGAGAAGTAATTTTAACTCATCTTATTATTATAATTTTTTTAAATTTTTATATAAAATATAATAAATAATTCAATTTTTTTATATTTTAAAATAATAATAATATTAAAAAATAATATTTTAATAATATTTTATTCAATTTTTATTTCAACTCAATTCATCTCATCTCAATTGAGTAATTTTATATATAATTATGAAGTGTATAAATATTGTATAATTATTTTGAAAATAGTAGAATTTATTATTAAAAAATTAATTTTTTTTATATAAATTTCATATTTTATTTTATTTTTTAAAATAATTACACAACTAGTACATAATTTATAATTATAAATATCTTTTATCATTTACTTATCCCGTTAGGGTTGACATGTTGAGCGACCAGTATTTAGTGCTTACGTGTCAAGTGACCCGCACTTAATCCGTTCGTCCAGTTTGCCAGACTGATTCACTTATTGCACCTGATTTTAGAGAATGATTGATTGTATATCTTTCTTCTTTTTTGCTTTAATCTTTAACTTCCTCTAATGTTCAAAAATATGATTAGTCCCTTCCTCTAATATTTCCTGCAAGTTTCATTACTTCCTAGCATAAGGGGAAAACCTCCTTTTTTCATGTTTCTATGAAAAGGTAAACTTATCGAATATTAATAATAAATAATTATTTTTATCAGTTACTATTTATCTTCACACTCTACATTCTATAAAAAAATAAAAAAATTGTCGGATGTGGAGTGTGAGAGTGAATAGTGACTAATGCATAACAAATTTTATTAATAATTATACTACTAGCTATGAAGATATAATTATCACTCAACTCTAAAAAAATATATAAAAATGATGCCTACAAATTGACAAAAAATATTAAATTTAAAAAAAAAATTATATTTATAAATTGAAACTTGATTTGATATATTATGATTATTTTATAATAAAAATAATTTTACAATGTAAAACCGCATAAACCCACTTAAATTTGTTAAGCAATCTGTATAACTCTTTTAATTTCAGGCCTAACATTTCTAGAAAAAAAAATTATCACCGAAAAGGATATTTGAATTTAAACTTTAATAAATTAAATTATAGGGTGGTTGGAGACAAAATCAATGCATAAAGAAGTGCAGGTGCCATGATTATTTACATTTAAGCATGAAAACAAAGCGTTAAAAACAAAAAGACAACAGGAAAAACTATAATTTAAGCGTCACTGTCTATAATTGATTACACCATACTTTATTACAGAGTAATTGAGCTGTGTTCAAATTATTTACCCATCGCAAAAGGAAACACATACACATACCTACATGGACATATATATATATAGTTATTTTATTCTCAAATCAATGTGTATATCATATCATCTACATCAATTAAATAGTAATATTTGATTTGTAAAATTTAAATTTTAAAATTTATCTTTTAAATTAAATTATGCCATGTAAATAATGTATAGTATAGAGATCTTATAATAACAGTATTCATATATATTATATACAATTGATAATTTGGGGGCTGTGGTCATGTTATTAGACAATGAATTAGGTAGTTACAAAGGTCAATCTTGTCCATTCATGCATGGTGATATATATATATTGGTATTTCCCATCTAACAAAAAATAAAAACGAACACTACTTGTTCCGGGTCACACTCACACTTGCAATTATTTTATTAGTATAACTTTCTAAAAGACTTTTTATTTTAATATACTAACTTTTAAATGTATTTTTCATGGAAATTCCATAAGCATAAACTAAATAAATCTTGCCGTCTCAATATTGGTGCAGAAATATAACCAAGGCATGTTCAAGGAGTACTATGAAATCAAATGAGATCATGACTATCATGACTTGCTTATTTTGATGAATTGTCGAAGCTTTATACCATGCGGTTGGATCTAGGTTTTCTAAAAAGAAAAACTCTTCTCATCAGTTACTATTAACCACCACACACCCCATATTTTATGAAAAAATAAATAAATTTTCATATCATGTGTGAGATGTATGAAGTAAACAGTTGTTGATTTATAGCAAAACTCTTTCTAGAATACCCTATTCATAATTCATATTGTAGAAAATTCGGATACAGATATGTGAAAAAAAGGTATTGGTTTCACCTATTTGGGCCGGTGTGAAGAGAGAGTACCCACACCCCACCAAGTGAAATGAGGCATAGATGGCATAAGGCATGTTCTCTAAGGTTCTGTTTGTATGTTGAGTTAAGTTGAGATGAGTTGATTTCTTTATGAATAGTAATGAGTTGAGATGTGGAGTATGTTTTGTGAGACCCACCTAATATGAGTTTAGATATTGTATTTAGATATTAAGATAAGTTTAGATGTATTTATGAGAGAGTTAAAAAATGTTGTGGGTCTTGCATGTAAATAGGTGTTGAATTGAAAAGAGTTGTGACTTATGAGTCTCACGTGTAAAGAGATTTTGAGTTGAGATGAGTTTATTGATTTGAGAATTAAGTGTTTCGATGTTAGACTAAGTTTAAAATTATACTGAGTTGAAAAGAGTTTATTTCAGTTCAGTCTAAATTCTAAATAGGACTTAAATAAGAGAATTAGGTTTGAACTCTGCCATTTTATATATATATAAAGATAGTACCCGCGCCCCTCTCACATACTTCTACCCTTAATGTCTTGTTTGAGTAAAAAATTGCAGGAAATCCCCATCATGTAAGGTCATGCTCATCCCTATTCCCTAAATCTCAATACAGTCAGTCAATTCCCATTGAGTAAAAAATAGAAAACAAAAGGCAATGAAATTATTGGCCAAGTTAGACCCAAGTTTCATTTATTATATTATCCTCTCAAAACCTTGTATAGGCTCAATCTATGTATAAATTAGGTCTAGAATCATTATTAGATAAGGTGGTCTTCTGTCCTTGATAATAGGGCAAAGGTGAAACCTAAGTCTTTGAGGGTAATGCCTATGTATAAATTAGGGCTAGAATCATTATTAGGTTTAGTGGTCTTCTATACTTGACAAAAGGACAAAAGTGAAAATTGAGGAGTTGTTTTAATTCAAAATTAACTTCAATTCATCTCATTTTTATTATTATAATTTTTTTAAATTCTCATATAGATATAATAAACAATTTAACTGTTTTAAATTTTAAAATAAATTTTTTAAATTCTCATATAAAATATAATAAATAATTTATTTTTTTTAAATTTTAAAATAATAATAATATTAAAAAATAATATTTTAAAAATATTTTATTCTAGTGAATCCATACCACTCCTAAATTTTTGAAGATAATGTTGTCATGCCTTTTAATTTATACTACTCATTTTACTATATAATATCACATGATTTATTAAAAAAAAATTAAAAATAAATATATTCAAAACAAAATGCTTCCGGAAAACACAAAAAGTGTAGGACTAAAATCCTAAATTCCTTCTATTTTTTTATGATTATGTTTAAACAAAATTTTAGTAAGCCACGTGACACCACACCTCAAGGAAAATAATATTCTATTTCAAACGCAATGGTGTTGACAATTGACTCAAGAATCCAAACCTATGAACCTTTGAATTGAAGATAGAGATGTTCAAAAGTTTGACATAACTAACATAAATTTTATGGTTCCACATGACCAACATTAGTACTATGTTTGAATTCCTTGTTTGTACGCCAAATTTTCAAATCACACGGTGGACATTAAATGATAAAGAATCTTGCACGGCTTGGTCACATTTGTTTTTCAAGGAAGTTCAAATCTTTCTATAATGTCATCTCACGTGACAGTTTTTTCTATAGAAGTTGTCTGAAAAAATACCTCTAAATAATAATTCATCAAATAACACTTCTTAGAGGCCGTGTAATTAGAAAGAAAATTATACATTTACAATCATTTTAACAATTTTTTAGACGGAATGATATTTTTATAAAATAATATATAAAAGTAATGTGATTTTAAATATTATATGTAAAAGAATCTTCAGATAATACAAACTTTTTAAATATTTATGTATAAGAAGTGTTTATAGATAAATACACTGCACAATGTTTCAATGTAAAGCACCTTAATTCTCATTGATGCATACAATCAGTTAAATACACTAATTACAAAGAAGTATTTAAGGCAAGTATTCTAATACTGAAACTATGCTCAGACTAGTTGCACAGTTTGTGCTATACAAGGAATGATGGAATTTACAATGAAAGGAAAGATTGTAATGGTCAGAAATCATAAGCTACGCCCCCGCAAGATTGTACTGCCATCGGTATCCAATTTTTTTGACGAAGTATTTCACTACGTTATCTGGACAGAGGTTTTGTCATTAAGTCTGCAAGTTGTTCCTGAGTATGCACATGCCGCACATGAAGAGCTCCTCGCTGAACCAAGTCACGAACAAAGTAAAGATCAATTTGAATATATTTCATGCATGAGTGTTGGACCGAGTTGAAGCTAAGATGTGTAGCGCCAAGGTTGTCACAGAGAAGAGATGGGGCTGATTGTAGTGACACATGATTTCTGAGGCGGCATTGGCAAGTGATCGGTGTTTTGCTTCTGTGGAAGATCTAGCAACAGCACGCTATTTTTTGGAACTCCACGAGATTGGAGTTGAGCCAAGAAAGCTGGTATAGGCTGAGGTTGAGGTGCGAACATCAATGTTGTCGGCCCAATCAACATCGGAATAGGTGGTGAGAAGCCAAGAGATGGACTTCTTGAGATGAATACCATGAAAGATGGTTTGCTTGAGATATCGAAGAAGGCTTTTGGCAGCTGTCCAATGAGTAGTTATGGGCTTATGCATGAATTGAGACAATTTATTAACAGCAAATGATATATCCGGTCCAGTGAGAGAAAGATATTGAAGACCCTCAATAACACGACGAAATTCAGTGCCATCAACAGAAGATGTTCCATCATGTAATTTTAAGGATGTACTAGTAGATAACGAAGTGGAAACATCCTTCACACCAACCATATTGGTTTTGGACAACAAATCACGAATATACTTGTGCTGGGACAAAAATAAGCCTTGAGGAGTAGGAATGACTTCTACTCCCAAAAAATAATGAAGGTTGCCCAAATCCTTCAATGAGAACCGAGCACCAAGTTGCTGAATAATAGAGGTCACAAATTTGGGATCGTTCCCAGTAATCACAAGATCATCCACATAGACCAAAAAATAGCATGTACTAGAGCCATAGTTATAAATAAACAAGGAGGAATCAACCTTGGAATTAAGAAAGCCAAGTTCAAGAAGAGCGGTCTTGAGGGCAGAGTGTCATGCTCGGGGAACCTGTTTAAGGCCATAAATGGCTTTGCGTAGCCTACAGACATGATCTGGTCTAGACATGTCTTTAAAACCAGAAGGTTGTATCATATACACAGTTTCAGTGAGTTCACCATGCAAAAATGCATTTTTAACATCCATTTGCCTCAAAATCCACCCTTTCATAGTAGCAATAGTTAACACAGAGCAAATGATAGCGGGTTTGACCACGGGACTGAAAGTCTCCTTGTAATCTATCACGGGTCGTTGATTATACACTTTGGCAACTAAGTGGACTTTAAAGCGATCAATAGAGCCATCAGCTTTTTGCTTGACCCGAAATATCCACTTACAATCGACTGGGTTACACTTTGGTGCCGGGAGAGGGGGGGGGAACTAAGTCCCAAGTCTCATGCCTCATAAGGGCAGTGAGTTCATCAGACACGGCAGCGCGCCAATGAGGATTGGAGATAGCTTGTGTCACACATGTTGGTTCTAGGCTTTCGAGAAGAGAATGTTTTGTGACAAGGTTGAGTTGTTTAGGCTTGAATATGTTATTCATAGACCTAGTGACCATACGATGTGACCTAGGGTTTGGGAAAGGGGATGCAGCAATTGGTCCTAGGGTGCGAGCATGGGGAGAGGAAAATGATGAATCTGTAAGAGGGGAGACACACGACAATGGTTGTGGAGATTCACATGGGACCGACAATGGAGATTCAACAGTATTAGGAGAGAAACCAAAATCAGGAGAGGAAGAGATACAGGGGTTACCTGGGGGTGCAATGGCCATGGTAGAGACACCTTCCGAAAGCACTGGTACAGGCGAGGGCATGAACGACAGCGGGCGAGTAGGCGGAGGTGGAGCATCGAGAGGCGCAAAGAGATGTGTGTGCAAGGAAGAAGAGAGAGACCTGCGGGAGGCAATTATTTGATCTTCAGCAAAAAGAACGTGGCGTGAGACATAAAGCCTGTGGGCTTGTGGGTCAAGACACCTATACGCGTTCTTGGTCTGGAAGTAACCAATGAAAACACAAGGTATGGACTTGGGCTAGAGTTTGTTGGTGTTATAAGGCCGGGTGAGAGGGTAGCAAAGGCAACCGAATTTCTTTAGTGTGAGATAATTGGGCTTTTGTCCAAACAGGGCCTCAAAATGTGATTTATTTTGAAGAAGAGAAGTGGGTTGGTGATTTATGAGGTAGGTAGCAGTTTGAAAAGCATGAGGCCAATAGGAAAGAGGAAGAAAGGCATCATGAAGTAAAGTTAGGCCAGTTTCGATAAGGTGACGATGTCGCCTTTCGGAGATGCCATTTTGTTGAGGCGTGTGAGGGACCGTCGTGTAGTGACTAATGCCATGGAAAGAAAGAAATGATTAAGACTAGTGAATTCTCTACCATTATCAGAATAAAGAATTTTGATTTTAGTGCGAAATCTTTTTTCAACCAATTCCTTAAATTGAGGAAAAATATTTCAAACACATGACTTTGTAGGCATTGGATAAAACCACATATATTTTGTGTAGTGGTCAACCAAAAGTAAATAGTAACGAGAGCCATCAAGACCAATACAATGTGTGGGATCCCAAACATCAGTAAAAACAAGATCAATAGGAGCATGGCTGGGTAAAGTGGTGGATCGAAAAGGTTATTGATGTGCTTTATTAATAGAACACGAGTCATATAAGGATGACATTTTATTATTTTTGTGAACAGGAAGTGAAATATAATTGACAAGATTTTGGACAATTTTAAGAGAAGGGTGTCCAAGACACTTATGCCATCCATCAATTGACGTCTGCTCATGCACACATGCCACCATTTTTGAAGGAGAAACCACCAATGAGTCCGAAAAATTGTAAACGTTGTTTTCATATGCACCTCTTAGTAGGGTCGCCCCCGTGATCTGATCATTCACAAAAAAAAAAAGACAGGTGAAACTCAAGGAAAACATGGTTTTGAGTGGTAAAATGGTGAACATAAATGAGATTTTTTTTTTTTTTTTATATTAGGCACACAAAGCGTATCGCGTAAAAGAAAAGTCTGTTTGGGTGAGTGTAAAGCCAAATAACTAATATGTGAAACAACCAAACCTAACCCATCACCAATAACAACTTCATCAGTTACATCATACTCAGTATGAATGGATAAATTTGCGAGATCGCCAGTAATGTTGTGAGAGGTTGCAGAGCCAAGGAGCCATTTTTTTCATGTTGATTTGTAGCAGAAGCGCAGTTGACAGTGACTTCAGAGGGATGCAACTGGGGATAGTTTTTAGCGATGTGGCCCATTTGATCGCAAAGCTGACATTTTGGTTGATAGCGCCTTTGAGTGGGTCTGCCCGAATTGTTATTGGGCTTGCGGAACTCCTTGGAATAGCCAGTGGATGGAGAGCGCTGAGGCCCATTTGCCCTAGATGAGCCCTTGAATTGAGACCCATTTTGAGAGCTCATCGTGTTCCTCTGCCAATGAGAGTAATTTGCAGTAGGTTGAGTTGCACTCTCTAGGCGTCGCAAGTAGCTCTCATGACTCATAAGGAGATCATGAAGCTTTTCGAACACCAAGGAGGTTTCCCTGGCTCGGATTGGGGCCGCAATTTCCCTAAAGTAGGGACCAAGTCCATTAAGGACATACAATGTGAGATCATCATCGGAGATGAGATGATCGATCAGGGCAATCTCGTCGGCAAGAGCTTTCACAGTGTGCAAGTAATCGGGAATGGTACGATTCCAGCACTGGATTAAGGTAAGCTCTTCCTTGAGTTGCATGGCACGAGTTCAGGATTTACTAGCATACATATGGTTGAGTTTCTTCCAAGCCTCATGAGAGGTTTTGGAGGTAGCAATGAGAGGAGTAATGGTAGTGGACGTAGATGCCAAAATAGCACTCAAAATGAGTTTATCTTGATGAACCCAATGAGTTTTATTTAAATCCGAGGAGGATGTGCCTGCAGGGGAAGGGCACGGAAAAACACCGTTGACGTAGTCTAGGAGATCATAACCAATAAGCAGAGCTTCAAAATGAGCTCAGCATTGCGGAAATGTGGAAGGTGTGAGCTTTTCATTTATTTGGACAATGATGTTGAGAGCAATGAGTGCATTTTCAATGGAAGAAATGGGTTTGGGTATGGGGATGGGGGGGATTTAAGTCTGAGGAGGAAGATATAGTCGGATTTAGATCAATTTGCTCGTGAGAGGGAGGGTTGTCTGATACCATATAGAGAAATACACTGCACAATGTTTCAATGTAAAGCACCTTAATTCTCATTGATGCATACGATCATTTAAATACACTAGTTACAAAGAAGTATTTAAGGCAAGTATTCTAATACTGAAACTATGCTTAGACTAGTGCACATTTTGTGCTATACAAGGAATGATGGAATTTACAATGAAAGGAAAGATTGTAATGGTCAGAATTCATAAGCTGGAAATCTGGTCTTGTGTCTTGGCTTGATCATGGAACCTTCCTTAATAGTGTTAAATTTGTAAATTGATAATTTACAAATTGACATGATTTAATCTGATACGTCAAATCTATTTCATAACATATAATATATTGCAATTTAATGTACTATATCAAATCATATTAGTTTGTAAACTTATTTTTTTTCTTCAAACAACTAAACATTCTATTTGATATATAGTATCATCCCATTTCAATTAAGAAATTGGTCTCAATTGTTTATTTTGTTAAAAATTTTGATGGATTCCTCTGCTTAGACCTGTTTTGATCTACCAACATGTTCTTCATTTTTTAGCAATAGAGGAAATATGATATGCATTTATTAAAAGAGAAATGATATTTACAGTCATAAAATGTTTAAACGCTGCCCACTTCTTTTAAAAAAAATACGTAAATATAGGATCCATAAAATAAATTAATTTTTTAATTATGAACCCTATTATTTTTTAAAAGTGGTGTACTATGTTTACAGAATCTATGACTGTATCTGATATTATTATTTTTAAATTAATAAATTTATTATTATTTAAAATAACTTGCTAAGTAGCATAGAGTATCCTATTTATTATTTAAAGATCAGATCACGTGATTTCTGTTCATGATAATAGATGGAGTGTCCTATTTATAGTAAATGCTTTTACAAAAATAATATTAGGTATAAATTCTAAATATGCAGAGTGTGCACAAAATTAATAGGTTTTTCTATAAATTTTTTAAAATAAAATATATTTTTTTATAAAAAGCCTGCACAAAATTTATTTAGTTGATGCTAGATAATTTCTCTTTTAAAAAAATTATTATTAAATAAGAAAAAAAACACACACAATACTTGATAAAAATCAGGCTAAGCACGTGAGTGTTCAATTATAATTTCCTATTTTATTCTCATTGCTCGAGAATAAAAAAAAAGAGTGAGACTATTACGTCGTATCACTCTTATTGCTGGTCTTATTATTCGGTACTTTTTTTTCATATTTTTTTAATAGATTTTAATATTTTTAAAAAATAAAAAATATATTAATATATTTAAAATTACTTTTTTAATTATTAAATAAAAAAAAATTTAACCGACCAAATAAAATGAGCAAAATGAGAGGTCAAAATAGTTTTATTCAAAAAAGAACAGTGGAATGCAAATTTTTCAATGAAAGGAAGACAGGCACAATTGTGAAGGTGGGAATTCACAGAAGTCCACGTGTCAAGGAAAAGTAAAAGTGGGGTCCATTACATTGAAATTGTATCAGATAAAAGTGGGGTCCGAAAAGGGCACAGAAATCGAAGGTTGAGTGGGGCCCTACGAAGTAATTTAGGAGAGAGAAAAGCAGAACCAGTTCTGGTGCTGCTGCTGGGAGCTTTGGGCAAACACGTGACCATGCTACTCCTTTTGCCGCACTTCTGACTCACGCGTGGCTCATCTCTGACAAATAATTTTCTGCTATTTCGCTTTCTTGCTATTAATTTTTAGGTGCGATTTGAATAATAAAATAGATAAAATTAGATAAAAATTAAAAAATAAATTTTAAAATATTATTTTTTAATATTATTATTATTTTAAAATTTAAAAAATTAAATTATTTATAATATTTTATATAAAAATTTAAAAAAATTATAATAATGAGATAAAATGTAATATTTATACCCACAAATGGGAGATTCCAATGTGTTTTATTTTTTTATTTTTTACTTTTTTTATATATATATTTTTAAAAAATCATAACATCAATAAAAAATATATATTTAATAAAAAAAAATAATCATGATTCCAGTTAGAAATACCTAATTGTGATTTTAATATTTTATTTTATCAAATTTTAAAAAGTCAAAACTATCTCATTTGATCTCACTATTTAAATATATATTTTTTTTATAAATTATCTCATTTTATCTTAATTAAAAAAATTTTATTTTTATTTAAAATATCACATCTTATTTTATTTATACTGTGTATCTAAATGGGCGTTAATGAGAAAAAGTTACTAAAATTTGTGATAAAAGTTAGGAAAACACTACTTTCATCTATAAATCGACAGAACCTGTTGTTTTTTTAATTTAATAGTTAAAGAAATGTTTTTTAATGAATTTATCATTTTTATTATTTTTCTAAAATATTTAAATGGTTTAAAAAAGTGGTTAAAAAAATAATAAAAAAGTGGTTGTTCAGTGGATCACCTCGGTGAGAGTAGCAGCTCCCTTAAGGTTATCTAAAGAAAAATTCAGCTAGTATTCTTTATACTACACATAACATTTTTTTATTTTTTTCTTATCAAATGTATAATATATAAATGATGAGTAAAAAAAATTTTTTAATTTAAAAAGAATAAAATAATAAATAAATAATTAAATAATTAAGTATAGTATATAATATAGAGATGATGAGTAAAATGACTCTTATTTAGAAGTCTCTTACTCTAATTTCTTCTTTATTCATGCCATTTGGTAGATTAGGATTTTGTATTGTATTTATTGATCAAATAAGTCAATTTGGCAATAATGGATTATAATCCAAAGCAGGTCATTTAAATACTCTAAAAAACTAAAACAGATAAATGGCTTTTGATCGGATTTTATGGACACCCAGATGCAAGAAATAGGAAGCTATCATGGGAATCGTTGTCGAGAATCAATCTAGGAGAGATACCTTGGTGTATAGTGGGAGATTTTAATGAAATATTGAGACACCAAGAGAAGAGAAAAGGGAAAGCAAGACCCGAGAATCATATAGAAGCTATTAGTGTGGCATTGGAAGAAAATCAATCGTATGATTTGGGGTATAAAGGAGATCCTTTCACATGGAGTAATAAGCATGCTAATGAATGTTTTATCAAGGAAATATTGGACAAAGCTATAGCCAATGTGTCTTGAAAAAATGTATTTTTAGAAGCCAAAGTAGAAAGCTTTGCAGCGAGGTGTTCAGATCACATGCCACTATTGATGGTTTTTAGTAATGAGGAATTAAGGTGGAGAAGGAAAATAAGGTTGTTCAAGTTTGAAGCGAGTTCAATCAAGGATGAGGAATGTGCAAAGGTGGTAGACAGGAAATGGAAGTTGAGAACCTCTTCATTAGATGCTATGGAAAAGGTTCAAAATTCCTTAACAAATTGCAGTAATGCTTTATCCAGATGGAGTAGAAGTCAAACACAAGCCAGTGGAGCTGTTATTAGAGAAAAAACAAAATTGATTAAGGAATTGCAAGACAATGAAGGGCCCTATAATGTTGATCAAATTAAAGAATTGTAGTTAGAGGTGGGAAAGCTGTTAGAACAAGAAGATATAAAATGGAGTTAGCGAGCTAAAATAAACTGATATCAAAGTGGGAATAGAAATACGTGATATCTTCACGCATGTGCAACTCAAAGAAGGAAGAAGAATAGAATATTGCAGGTGAGAGATTCCCAAGCTCGGCGTAGAACAAATGAGGATGAAATTCAACAAGCTTGTTAGGAACCAGAGAGGTATACATATCTTGTAATCCTACATTGAAGGCTATGGAAGAATGTTTATATGAGCTAGAAAAGAGGGTGACAGATGAGATGAATGACAATAAGCAGAAGGAATTTACTAGATTAGAAATTGAAGAAGCATTGAATCAGATGACCCCTTTAAAATCCCTAGGACTTGATGGGTTTGAGGCTTATTTTTATCAATCATATTGGAGTTTAGTAGGGGATGAGGTTACTAACGTGGCACTTGACTTTTTAAATGGAGGACAATTCGATAGAGCCATAAATTCTACATATATTGTATTGATACCAAAGATTACAAATCCAATGGATGTAGGAGACTATTGACCTATAAGCCTATGCAATGTTTTATATAAGATCATTGCAAAAACCCTTGCTAATAGACTGAAAAAAGTTTTGTTATAGGTGATTTCATATAACCAAAGTGCTTTCATTCCTGGTAGAATAATTCCAGACAATGTCATTATAGCTTATGAAGCTAATGAAGCTCTATATACAATGAAGAATAGACAAAAAGGCCAAGAAGGGAATATGACCGTAAAATTAGATATGTCTAAGGCTTATGATCGAGTTGAGTGGAAGTATTTGAGGCTAGTTATGGAAAAAAAATAGTTTTGGTGGAAAATGGATTGAACAATGGATTGCCAGGTGATGAAATCAGTCCCACAAGAGGTCTTAGATAAGGAGATTCATTATCTCCTTACCTTTTTCTTTTATGTACAAAAGGGTTAAGTGCTCTAGTTAATAAAGCTGACAAGTAAGGTAGCATTACAAGGGTGCCTGTTTCGAGGGGAGGCACTAGGATCAATCATCTACATTGTAGATAATCTTGCATTTTCTTTTGTAAATCAAATGAGAAAGAATGGGCTCTTAGAGAAAATTGTTGGATAATATATAAACTGGCCTCGAGATATAACTAAACATGTTGAAGACATCAATAAGTTTCAGTACTAATACTAGGGCAGAAGTTAGAGATAAGATTGTAAGAGTCTCAGATGCTAGAATTAGTGAGGATTTTGAGAAATATCTAGATTTGCCGATAGTTATTGGTAGATCAAAATATAATTCTTTTAGATGAATTAAGGAAAGGATTTGGAATAGAATCCATAGTTGGAAGAATCTATTTCTATCACAAGCAGGAAAAGAGATACTTATCAAAGCAGTATTCAAGCCATCCCTACATATGCTATGAGTGTTTTCAAGCTCCCAAAGAAGTTATGTAAAGAAATATCAGCCTCAATGACCTTGATTCAAGAATGGATGAGGTGGATAGTTGGAAATGGAGCTAAGATAAAGATATGGGAAGATAATTGGCTACCCACACCCTGTACCTATAAAGTTCAATCTCTAGTTAAGGTACTCCATCAGGATGCAAGAGTCATTGAGCTTATTGATTAGCAAAAAACATGCTAGAATACAGGTCTAATAAAGGAGGTGTTAAATGAGGATGAAGCAAAAATTATATCTAGCTAGGATATGAGGACAAACTGTTTTGGGGATTGAGCAAGACTAGTACTTTTACTATAAAAAGTGCATATTATTTAGCAATCCAGAGGTCGAGAGTGATGGGGGAGAACAATCATATCCTAGAAGCTCTAAAGTGGGGTGGGAAAAAAAATAGAAGATGAATGTCCTTAAAACCTTCCCTGGGTCTAATGCATAGTCTCTCCTTGAGTGAGGGCCTTCCACGTGGTGCTAGACCATATTTCTAGGTTCAGATGGTATGGTCTGTAGTATTGTAGCTTTTTCCTTGCAGACTCACTCTAGACGTAACATTTCATATGGAGTGTGGGCTTTTGTGCATGACAATGCTGCCCTCTAAGGATTTTCGTGCTTTCCCGAAAAGCTCATACATCTGCACGGGTGTTTTCCTTTATTGTTGCTCGCCTTTTGTACGAATGACGCCTTTTCTAGAACCACGAGCCTCCTTAGCTCCTTGTTCTTCACCTGGTTACTTATTCACCCTGCATGAGATGAAAATCCTTGTTATGTATTGAGATGTGTCTGCCAAGCTTTCTAGATGGTGTTGCTCGCCCTTTCATTGGACTAGCTGCATTTTGCAAACCACTTCTCCTCATTTTTCACCAAACCAATGAGTGAAGATCATCTTTGCCTTCTACTTGCCAATGAAAGTCTCTCTTCTTCGTCTTCTCTTTGCTACCGAAATGTGGTCTGTGTCATCTTTTGCTGGCGCGGTCCTCAAATAGAAGCTCAGCTTCTCCATTCTCTCCCCCTTCCTCTTCCTTCTTTGATGGTTTTCTTCTTTTCTCCTCCACTTCCAGCCTCCACTCTCTCTCTCTCTCTCTCATGGCTACCATTTTTTTGATCAAGTTTGAATAGACTTACCCCTTCCACGCCTCTAAATTACACACGACCACCTCTACTAGATTACTCATCCATCCTTTGGTAGACCAAGATTAATCGAAAACAATGAATTTTTCTGCCACCAATGCATGACATGCATTAACCCACAGGGGGGCCATGCACCACTCAATATGGCCAAATTAAAGTTGTTTAAGCTCTCATTGTATCTTATTCATGATTTTCACTTCAGTTTATTATTTTGTTAGTTTTCAGACTTAAAAATAATTAAAATATTTACTATTTAGTAAAAATCTAATGTGAACCATTGTTATTGTTTAATATGTCGCTTCAATTGTCGATATTTAAATGAGAATGTGTCATGGTATCTTGAACCAATGCACACCTCTTGGAAATATGAGCCTTACCCACTTGGCCACCAAATGAGGGATTGTGCCTTTTGATGAATTAAAAAAACTTTCAATATATTTTGCATAATTTTCAAATTGTGATTTCTACGAGTGTTATTTCATTTTAATTGTGACTTTTCACAAGTACCTTTTTATTTTATATTAGTTATAATTTTTTACAAGTGTCATTTTGTTTTAATTGAGGCCTTTCACAAATAACCTTTCACTATAAATTGGGAACTTCATCCACATATTTTTCTTGAATTTTTCCTTTGTTTTTGTGCTTTTTTTTACTTGTTTTTTAAGGAACCTGGAGTCTAGATCTGTACTAGATAGCATCATAAAACCACACCAAAAGACTATCACCATTGCTCTCTGACTACATTGCCGCAAGTGGGATCTTAATTCTTGCGGACTACACTTAACAACAATCCACTTGTTGAGGGAATTAAAAAAAAAAAAAACAACAATCCACTTAAAAATTAGGCTAATAGTGATAGACTCTTAGAGGTTGTTTGGGAGATGAGATGGTTTTATCTCATCTTCCAATCTCATTTCCTTCTCAAATATAAATACTTTTTAATTTTTAATTTTTAATTTTTTCATCTAATTATTAAAATTTTTTCAAACTTCCAAAACTACATTTTGAACTCAATATTTAGCATGCGGATTATCTCCCTACTCACACATTACTAACAATTGTTTTGAGTTTCTTATCCCATAGTACCTATCACATGGCAAGACCAAATAAATTTTTTAAGAATGTCAACATCTAAATTATTGAAGTTGATTAGAAATTTTAATTAGATTCAATAACTATGTTAAATCTAATTTATTATTTATTAAACGAGTTAGACTCTTTTTAGAATTTAAAAATTGGCCAAGAGAAATTTATTTCAATTTAAAATTATTACTGATTGAAGTCCCCTACGCATCTCAATCACTACCAATCTTACATTGAATGAACTGCTAGATCATGTTTTTAAATTCAAACTTTCTTTTTAGATGATCACGACTAAATGTTCAGTAGATTAGTATTACTACATGTATTAATCGAGTCCAACTCAAACTCGTCGGCACCCTCTCCCAAATCTCTCTACAAATATATCCATTTCGTGTATTATTTGGAAAAAAAAAAAACCCATAACCTTCATAAGTGCAACGGCCCATGAAAAGAAATCATTCACACGCAGAAAATATTAGATTAACATTGCAAGGTAAGTAGATTAATCATGAATTATGATTAGCATACGTTAGCTAGTTATATATATTATTATTAAAACCAATTCTTTGGAAGTCAGTGTTTACGTATCACGCATGTCATGACTTGCAAGCACGTTATTCATCATGTTTCATTCTACATATTATATTTATGTATATATTATACATCTCACGTTGCATAATATATGTAAATTTTTATAAGATCAAGTGTAAGATAAGTTTAGAATAATTAATCAGATGACCATTCAGATGCATGGTACCAATGCGATTTATGAGTAGATGTGCAAGCCACGGAACTAAGTATGGTCCCCTATAGTATGCCAGAATACTATTAGCGACTCCCCTTGCGGCCACGGGATTTGGGGCGGGTGCACAACTTTGCACATAGAGTCAAATATGTGGGCCAGTAAGATAAGTATAACAATTCAGATAAGTAAGATAATTCAAAACAAGCGATGCACGTCATAGCATACATATGAACAATCATGATTTTAAATTCTTAGCATGAAATATTATATGAAAAACCTTATGTTAAATATGTTTACGTTATAATGAATTTTTTTACTGAGTCATTGACTCATTTTAGTTTATTTTTATGTTTTTAAACCACCCCAGATCAAAATATTTATAAAGGTATTGCTACAAGATGAGATTTAGTCCAGGGAGGTATGAAGTGGCCTAGATCATTTCAGAGATTTTAAGTTATGAATTTTTTTTTGTACGAACTTTGAGAAATTTTAATAAATATTTTCGCGTATTCTCATTTACAATTTCAATATTTTAATATAAAATGACTCTATTTATTATAAAGAATCTTTATACCTGTGCTTCCTTCATAATAAAAAAATATATTTTTAAGTCAAGTTTAGTAATAGCACTTTAGCTTTTTTGAGAATTTCTAAAATTGATTTTATTCTCTTAACCATGAAGAGGATGGTGTTAAAGGTTAGCTCCCAGTTTCTGTCTCCAAAGAAGGAAAAACCCACCCCATATGCTCATCAGTTTCCCTTTTCTATCCCACTTGGGTTTGACTAGCTGAGGATGAGAACCAAATAGACAACATTAAATTCGGTGAGTGGCTTTCTTGTGCCGCTAGGAGGCCTCTGCTGGCGCCATGCGCAGCTCCACTGGAGTCTGTGAGTCCGGAACCTCCAAGATCGATCGGCGGTTTTCTTCTAGGGTGGTGCGTGTACTGCACTCGCCACTGCAGCCGTCAGAGCATTTTCCTTTTCTGTTGTTTCAGTGGTTTTTCTTTGTAATTTATTTTGTGTCTTGTTTATCTTTTTTAAAAAATAAAAAATCCAAAAATTATGTCCTTTCGGACCTTGGTCTGAACGGTTAGATGTCTCCTCTCTTCTTTGACAGTGTATGGGGTTGGTGTACCCTACTCCGCTTAGTAGAGATATGGGTTTTGTTACCTGGTTACTATTTCTCTGTCGGGGACAGGGATGTGTACGACAGATCCCTTAGACTTAGGTCTTTAGCGATCTGTCGTCTAGACTAGACCATGTCAGTCATTGTAGTGTGTTGGGAAGCTATTAACATTTGTAATTAACTTTTTTAAATCATATTTGTATGTTCTCTTTTATGAATGATATGTGATCCTTTTATCAAAAAAAAAAAAAAAAAAACACTTACCATAAAATTCACTTACCCTTGTCGAGGCCTTTGATCCAAGTATGAACGGTACCTGAAGTCCTTGGGTAAATGTATTATATATTTTTTAATTTTTAATTTTTTTATTTGATTTTTTTAAAATTTCATAAAATATTATAATTCAAATAATTTCATTATTATTTACAAATCACTTTATTACTATTCATAAATTTTTCATCTCATTTTATTCGCCAAGCATCTAATTTCATTTCAAGAAATATGGGACCGACTTATTACAACCATTTCCAATTTGTTTAATTTTGACTTATTATTACGAGTTTTACTATACATCACTCATTATTCACTTACACACTTTATATCCGACAAATTTTTATTTTTTATTTTTTTATTTATAAGATATAAGGTGTGTACGGTGAATAGTAGAAGAATTTTTCTATCACATATTAACTAGTTTGGGATAATTATTGGGTTTCCCATCTCCATTATTTATACCTCCTTTATTTTAATAAAATAATTATTTTTGTCCCTATAAAATAAGTCTACGCGAAAAGGTTTTTTTTTTTTTTTTTTTTTTTTGCAACGCGCAAAAATTTAAAGGTAAAAGTTAAAAGATAGAGAATAAAAAGTGAAAACCGAGTAAAGATGGGGGAGGAGGTCAAGATTTGGTAGCACCAAAAGAACACTTTAACTAACGGTATTCACAATTGGTGGACAGTTTATTGTAACTTTTATTGTTATATTGATTTGGTGGGCAGGCAGGCCAGCCGAGTAGTTGGCCAGAATCAGCACCTCATTTTCCATTTTGAAAAGTTTATTAGGTTTTGATGAATTGAATTGAATTGAATTGAATTGAGATAAAAAAATATTATTTTTTAATATTATTATTATTTTAAAAAAATAAAATTATTTATTATATTTTATATTAAAATTAAAATAAATTATAATAATAAATTCAAATAAATTCAAATGAATTTAAGATCCAACCGTACCTTAGAAAAGAGAATGAAAGACAAATTAAGGTTTAGTTGGAAAGGAGTAGTTGTTTCATTGAAAGGGACGTGCCGATGCTGTAAAGGAGTTGGATCGAGTCACTGTTAAGTAAAGTTTGATGGGAAAGCCCCGCAAAAAACGTTTAGATATTAAGAATATTTATAAATATTTATAATTAATAGTGAAATAATAAAAAAATAAAAAATAATTTATTAATAATAGCTAATAGTTTACAAATAATGAAATCTATATGTGATCAGGCTTAAAAAAAGTTGTTTGGAAAAAATTGTTAAAATTGTTTTGGTTTTCGTTTAGATAAATGCTTAGATAATTATAAATAAAAATAAAAATATATTATTTAAGAAATTAAAATATTATTTAAATAAATTATTTTATTCACAAGTCCATATGAACAATACACCACTTACATCATTAATGCTAGCACAATTTAATTTATAAATTTTTTTTATAAATCAAATTTTATTAAGTAAACAATATAGAGTGTATGATCTACAACTAAGAGATTGGTTGAAAATGGTTTTCATCTCATCATCTTTTTCAAACATCATTTAAATAAAACTTTTTTTTAATTTTTAAAATTTCTACTTTTTCAAATAATAATTAATTAATCATTACAATTTTTTTAAATTTTTAAATAAAATATAAAAAAGAACTTATATTTTTTCAAATAAAAAAAAATATTATTAAAATATTTTAATTTTATAATATTTTTATTCAATTTTTTATCTTTCATTTTTTAAAATTCAATACAACATTATAATCCAAATAGATTTATCATTTGGTCTTATTCCCAAGCATCCCCTAAACTTTTCTACTAAAAAAAAGTTTAACAAAAATTTAAAACGAAACTTGGGTAAGAAGGCCGGCCGAAAATGGGAACACAGACCAAAGGCGTGGAAGAAAATACGTTAAAAATCAGAGGAGCGAGAAAAGAGAGGACAGACCAAATGCGTTACCAGTGGCAGGTTCCGTGAGCCTTCTTCTCCTTCTATTCCTTTCTTCTTTCTTCTTCTGTTACCGCGTCTCTCAAAACTGCCATTTACCAGCCATAAATATATATATAGAGAGAGAGAGAGAGAGAGAGCAGGGGGAGACATGTTAACAGCATCGCAGATCTCCACGCCTATCTTTCATTACTAGTGTCATAAATAATTCACAAAAAAAATCCCTCAGTCTCTCTCACACAGATTTTCCATTTCAAATCCATTTGCTCTCTTTGGCTCCAATCCGTTCAACCCAATTGATTCAACGGTCAGATTTCCCTCTCCCTTACTCCTTCGCAGGCACCAAAAACTCTGTCGCCGATTAAGTTTACTTTTAACTATATGGGTGTTGTGAATACTTGTTTTGTGTGTTTCTAAAACGCACTCTTCGATCCGGTGGTTCTCTTTGTTACGACGATGCTCCGGCGTTGCTTGTCCGGTCGTTTTTTGACATTGTCTTCGCTATGACTCGGGCTGTCAAACCGCGGTCTCTGCTTCTGAGGACCTCTTTTTTTGGGGATGGGCTGCGGACCCTCCAAGGTTGACGATCTCCCTTTGGTTACTCTTTGCAGGGAGCGTAGGGACTTCATCAAAGCGGCGTCTGATCACCGCTACGCTCTCGCCGCCGCCCACTTGTCCTATTTCCACTCCCTCGCCGACGTCGGCGACTCCCTGCGGCGGTTTGTTGACGAGGAGCTCGTGATTGCTTCGTCGTCTCCGAGTTCTCCGCTCCTCACTCTTCCCCCCGATCGAGTGAAGAAGGCTGGGAAGAGGGTGAACATTAACGGCTCGTCGTCGTCGACCTCGATTTCGCATTCGGTCCCGCCGGAGGAGGAGGAGGAGGAGGAGGAAAACATTGCGGATTCACACTTGCATTTGTCGTCCGACTCCGAATCGGGTTCTGGTTCGGGTCACATTCACATCCACGATAGTAGTCCGGAAGAACAGGGACATTATTCTTCTCCTCCTCCTTCTTACGCCTCTCCTCCTACCGGTTGGGGGCCTCCCGGAGTGAATTCTCACATGTATTACATGAAAAGTTCCGGTATGCCGATGCAGACAGTCGTGCAACCGGATCCGGAGAGATATTCTGCGGCAAACGGGCAATGGCCTGAGTCATCGTACGGGTATTCGGGCTATCCCCCTTATGGGGACGGGTACGGTGGTTTCTTCGGCTTTCCTCCGATGGGTTCGCCGGTAAATGGTCCCCAGAGTAATCCTCAGCCGAGTACGCCGCCTCCTCCGCCTTCGCCACCGAGGGTGTCCACCTGGGATTTTCTCAACGTTTTTGATACCTATGATGGTACTGGTTACCCGGGCTATTTCTCGCAGACTCGATACGCGTTCGGATCGACCACGAGTAGCCCCGACTCGAAAGAGGTGAGGGCGAGGGAGGGGATTCCTGATTTGGAGGATGAAACAGTGCAAGAGGTCGCCGCAAAGGTGGTGCACAAGGAAAAGAAGAAGTTAAATGAGGACGAGAATATGAATTTGAATAATAATAGGGCTGCTGGTGAGGGGACTTCAAGGGCCGTGCCAATACATGGTTCAGGAAGTTCAAGCACAATACCATTGAATAGTAGTCGTAGCTCACAATCAAACTCTGCTCAGGAAAAGGAGATAAAGAGCAGTCCTGACACAATTGTGTCCGAAGAAGGGTCCTCGAGGAAGAAAGGGGTGAGTTTTGGGGTCGATGAGGTATCGCATCCAATGGATGGTGAATCTTCCATGCCGAGTAGCTTGACCACATTGTCAGCCCACGGTACGAGGGATCTTCAAGAGGTTGTCAAGGAAATCAGGGATGAATTTGAGACTGCCTCCAGTTATGGGAAAGAGGTTGGCCTATTGCTTGAGGTGGGGAAGATGCCTTATCAGCCTAGAAGTGCTGCACTTAGAGGTATGTATGTCTTTGTGGCTGATCATACATTTCTTGATTGATAGATTCTGATTGGTTTGAATTCTTCCATAGTTTTGGGTTGTATATTATGCTTTACAGCATTTTGGTTTCTTTTTTTGGAAAAAATGTCATTTAGAAATTGCTAAATGGACTGTGTCAAGCTTTCTAGAGAGTAATTTAAAGGATTTTTGCTGAGAGAGTTTATGCTTAGGGAAAGCCTACTCATCTCTTAACCTTTCGGGCTGACCTGGACATGATCATGCAAGAAAGTTTACAGAAAAAGAAACAAGAAATTTCACAGAAGAAGAAACTTTTACTTTTGCTTCGTGTCTGCTGCGTTTTACCTTTAAAGGAATTTCTTGTACATTAGTGCTAACGGTTTCACCATTTTTTGTAGTAAATAATCTTGATTTTATTTATCCAAGGGTGTTTGCCTAGACTATTTGATGTAAGACTGGTTTTCCAGTCTTGACTCAATTCTATGCAGAAATGTATCTAAATAAATTTGATATCAGTCTGGGCGAAAGCTAGATGAATGAATAATGGGAGGCCTTTAGTTGCAAAATATATTCAATAAAAAATCACCAGCACATATTCTTTGTTGGACTTTTGTGATCACCAGCTGTCTAAACCATAATTTCAGAAGGAAGAAAAAAAGTCTGTAAAATGCTGATTCTCTGATTTTTGTCAACAATACTTTAATTTATGAGTTGTAAGAAGACAGAAGTGGCACGATGCCATATCCTACTATAGTGGACTGATTAAGCATGACTAGGATGCGAATTTTAGTATATTTGAGGCAATTGAGAGCATTTAATTTATTCATAATTTGAGATCTCTTGCCTGATGAATTCTAATTGTTAGCTCCATATAAAAAATCATGCTACACTTTGCTGAAACTTGTGTCTTTATGCAGTGATAATTTCTAGGATCTGGTATTCTGTTGCACCTTCCAAATTTTCTTCACCTCCTCGGTCCAGGGTGTCTGTAAGATTATCTTCTAGGACTGTGAAAATAGCGAAAGCATACTATGGGGAATCTGGGAAGGACTTCAATATGAAGTCTGGAAACCTTTCATCAACTTTGGATAAACTTTATGCATGGGAGAAGAAGCTATATAAGGAAGTGAAGGTACGGGTGCATTAAAAATGTGTATATATATTTTTTTATTTTTTCAATATAAAATTCTTCAATATAGAAATTCAAATTCTAGGTTCTTATGATTGTTGATAAAGGAATTTGCTTTTTGCACACCTTGTGTGTGCTAGTTGTTTGAACAATCATGTCATATTCCTATTTTTTAAGTGCCTTCCACAATCTTCACTTTAATATACAATTTCATTAAGGACTTGGTGGTGTCTGTGTAGGCTTTGGGATAGGGTTTTATTTATAGATGCCTGCCAATAGCACCTAAGAAACCACTCTCGTTAAAAGGAAAAAAAAAAAGAAAAGAATCTCATCAAAGGAGAGCATTGATGCCTTGTTTGTGTGAGAGTGAGATATTTAGGGCTATTACATGAACTACCACAAGATACGCTTTAGAATAGTGTGTTGTTGCAGTTCCAATTGTTTCAATTGTTTGTTCTTTGATATAAATGTCTCGATCCATGTTACACTCTTTCTCAGTGCTTTTATGAAGTTCTAGGGCAATTCCTGAGATTTTGCTTACGTCACTACTATTCTTAAGCTTCTGTGCAATTGAAAACACTCCTCTCAGGCAGACAATTTTTTACAAGGAAATTTTATCCCATACAAGCATCTCTTCTACCCTGATAGGAGCCTTATAAGACAATTTTATCACGATGCACCACCTCTTGATCAGTACCACATAGGCTCGTTAGCAACCTCTTCTGGCACCAAGCTAATATGCTAAATTTTATTGTTCAAACGTGCCGTCGCTTCAATCATGATTTTCTATGGGTTGTCATATGTTGGCTCTACCATGCAAAGTTAGCTTTCTTTTGTTATCTACAACTTGGGCACACATTAATCAACTTGAACGTCCACTATGGGAAACTACACTTTGTATTCCTGAACTATCAGCCCTTTGGCAACGTACCTACATCCAAACTTTGAATTTCAGTATATGCAACCTTCAAACCCCTAGAAAGTTGCAATGTGCTCTCTCTAGGACCTTAAAATGTTCCAAGCAAAGTTTTGAATTCCGTTTTGGATGAGGTACTGAAACGGAATATTTTGGTGCTGGTATGTTTCGGTGTACCGTTTCGGGATAGATGTTATATGGATAAATTATATATATGTATATATATGTATATATATATATTAACAATTAATACAAGTCTTAAAACAAACATATTTGTAAAACTCAATACAAGTAGTCTTAGAAACTCAATGTCACTTGGCCAAGAAATTGAGGAGTTGTATATTGATGACTTTGAGGGACCAGATGACAAGTGCCCTGTTTTCAGAAGAGGCTCTCATTGGTAGTGACACTGATCACACTAGGAGGTGTCTTGTTGCTGGAGCTATACTAAGTTTGAGTATGAATCTGGTAGGAACACAGATGCATCACTCTCTTCTAAGTTTCTAACGGTGAAAAATCAGCTATAACGAGGCATTCTTCCACTAAAAGCTCCTGTGAAAATGAAAAAAAATAAAAAATAGACAAGAACCGGTTCCAAATCCTAATAGCTTAAATTTCAGATAATCCCTACCGGAGCCATTCCGTTCAATGATTTCTCTTCATAATAGCTCAGGAGTTCATAACTTCACATGCCTTCTTTTCTGAGGGCCAGTTGCATATTGGACAACATTTTACAATAATTTATTCCAAAGTGCAAAGTTCAAAACTTCAAACAACAAAATAAACTAACGAATCATGATTTGATGACCCCATCTCAGAGAGAGAGAGAGAGAGAGAGAGAGAGAGAGAATCCGTGGCTGATGGCAAGACCGAGACACTGAGGTGCTGCGAGACTAAGACACCGAGGTGCTGCGAGACTGAGACACCGAGGTGCTGCGACGGAGTGGACGATGACCTGTGGCCGGAGCTTGAACTTGAAGCCTTGAACTGGAAGTCTGGATTTGGAAGGCTGGGCTGCTGAAAGGTAGAGAAAATAGTGTAGGAAAAGTGAAAACTGAAAAGAAAATGGCAGGGTAGAAGAAAAGGGTTGCCGCTTTTACAAGTTTGCCCCTTCATTTTTTGAGTCTCTCCCAAATTGCCATTTAGCACAATTCCGGACTGAAATATGTGCTCGGGCCGAAACACCGGAATCTGGCCAGAACGGCTGGAATTTGAGCCGAAACGGAATAATCCATTTCATCGTGCCGGAACGGCTTTTAAAACTTGGTTCCGGTGCCTTAACTTACATCATTGTCATTTTTTATCGGAGGGAAGGATAGTTTGAACATTTAAGGCCCTAGAGGGTCCATATGACAACCTTTTGGGACTTTGAAGGTGGAAAATACTGAAACTGAAAATTTGAAGGGTATTACAAAGGGTGGTAGTTTGGGTGTGCAAATTATAGTTTTCCTTACAATTACTTTTGGTGATGGTCATTGGTGTTGAAATTTAAAATCGTTAACTACCTCATTTATGCCAATTCTTCTGTACACTTTAGGGATTTTTTTTCATACATTGAAGAAGATATTGTTATGAGTTGAGAATACTTTTGAATAGGTGTTAAAAATGATCAGATGTAAACTTGTAGGTTAGGTAAAGTACTCTTATTAATAGTACGTTTACTGCCCATTCCACCATTTGCGTCATCTTTTTTATATATGATGTATATTGGTTTTTCTTAATGGTTTTTGCCCCTTTTTATATTTGATACATTTTAGTTTTTCTTAATGGTTTTTGTTCCTGTTAAGATATAAAATAAATAATAAAATCTACCCTGTCCCATAAGTTTAAGTTTTTGGGACAAGTGATGATTTTACATTGTATCAGAGCAGAGGTCCCGAGTTCGAACCCTGACTGTACACTCTACCCCATTTAATTAAATATTCTACGTGTTAGGCCATCCATTGAAAAAGAGTCTGGCGCACACATGAGGAGGAGTGTTAATATATAAAATAAATGATAAAATTTAGCTCTTCCCATCTGTTTAAGCTTTTGAAACAAGTGGTGATTACACAGTTCCTATAATTCTATTTTCTCAGATCAAACAATTTGAAATTGTTTGATCTGAATTTCAATGTATTTGCAGCCAAAAGAGAACCAGAATGCATGTGTCGTGCAGTTAGAGTTGTCAATTAGTGTTTTCCACATTGTAAACCTCCAATGTTTAAGCCTTCGATATTTAGGCTGAGAAAGCTTCAAACCAGACTGGGTTGAAGGTGAAGGAAGCTTCCTAGTGGGACTTTCTTGGTCTGTGTTTTGATAACTTATGGATCACCATAATGAGTAATTCAATTGCATTTCATACCTCCTAATCAGTGTCTATTCTGAAATCCAAAGCATCATTTGCCCACAATGCTGTTTAGTATGAAAGTATTAGTGTGCCTCATTTCGTGTGTTGATTACTTTCAAAATGACCGATTGTGAAAACTTAGTTAAAAGTCTGGGATGTTAGTTTTCCCCAAAATTTGTGCATTTGGAAACGAGCCCGTTCTTTATGGGATAGAGGAACTTACATATTTGGGGTGGTTTCTTTTCAATTGGCTGATAATGTCCCTGCACTTTCTTCTGGATGATTGAATGTGTACAACTTAATGTGGTCTTTAGGTAACCATTTGGCATGTTTTATTCCTGTGCTGTTTTCTCGCTGATTATAGTCCTTTACAATCTTGTCCCAATCTGAATATATTATTAAAATTTTTAAATGTAATTGTAATGCCAAGTATGACCTCTAGATACTTCAGTTGGCTGCTTCAGTGATTCTGTTTTTTTTTTTTTTTAAATTAGTCCATTATGGTCCAAGTACTTAATAATACTCTTGTTCCACAAAATCTTCCTTATTAGGTTAAAATGTTTGCTCTGATTCTAGGATGAAGAAATGTTACGGGCCAGTTATGAAAAAAAGTGCAAGAGACTGAAAGTT
The DNA here is from genome assembly GCF_001411555.2 of Juglans regia. NCBI lineage: Eukaryota > Viridiplantae > Streptophyta > Magnoliopsida > Fagales > Juglandaceae > Juglans > Juglans regia. Next base: position 9,731,786 of record NC_049915.1, on the reverse strand, counting down.
CTGGATGACCGAGGAGCTGAGTCCAGTAAAATAGATGCTACTCGAGCTTCGATAAGAAAGTTGCAGACAAAAATCAATGTTTGTATCAGGGCTGTTGACGTCATCTCACGCAGGATAAATAAGTTGAGGGATGAAGAACTGCAGCCCCAACTCACTCAATTGATTCATGGGTATGAAATTGATTTGCTCCTTGTTCTAGTTAATTACTGTCATTTTGGTGCTTGGTAAGTAGTACTTCCTGTGTGTATGCAGAAAATTCGAATGGAAAAGTTGTAGAGCATATTCCAATATGTCTGACCTGTCTTCTTGCATTCCTCTCTTTTTTATTTTTTTATTTTTCCCCTGTTTTAGGTTTTAGAGAAAGGCTTAGAAGGGTCAGTTGTTTTGTACAAGAAACTAGGTAGTTATTTATCTTGGTGATTTTGATTGTAACTGAATGATCTACTAGTTTCACGGACATTTTTAAAATATTTCTTTTCGATGTCCTGCCAAGTCTTTTCTTAGTGAAATATTTACTGAGATCTCATTTGATATGTATTTTCCTTTCCTTAGCTGGGAAATAGTTGGGGTGCTTCCACTCCATGATCCTTTGGGGCTTTTATTGATGAATGTTAAAGACTTGCGGGTGTGATGCCATTGAAAAGGCTTTGATTCTTTCTATATCTTGGCTTCATGGTGGAACTTTTTAGGGATGGGACAGATGCCCATTAGTTTTTGGGAGTACACAATTGAATCTAACATATTATTCCCTGTTTATTTATGTGATTTAATCTTTTTTGCATGATCTCATTTAATTTGAAAATTGGCCATTTATCTGCAGCTTGATAAAAATGTGGAAGTGCATGCTCAAGTGCCATCAGAAACAGTTCCAAGCTATTATGGAGAGCAAAAGTCGCTCTCTTAAAGCAAATGCTGGCTTCTACAGAGACTCAGGTTTGAAAGCTACTCTTGAACTTGAAATGGAGCTTCTGAATTGGTGCTCCCGATTTAACAATTGGATTAACACCCAGAAATCTTATGTCCACTCCTTAAACGAGTGGCTTTTAAGGTGCCTTGACAAAGAACAAGAAGAAACTCCTGATGGACCTGCCCCTTTCTCCCCAGGTCGAATTGGAGCTCCTCCAATTTTCATAATTTGCAATGATTGGTACCAGGCAATGGTAAGAATATCGGAAAAAAGCTTGTCAAGTTCCTTGCATGAATTTGCTTTAAGCTTGCACCAATTATGGGAACGGCAAGATGAGGAACGGCGTCAGAGGATTAAAGCAGAATACCTCTCTAAAGATTTTGAGAAACAGCTTAGAACCTTACGCATGGAGATGGGGAGGATGGAGCTCGACCATGATGCAATGTCAGATAAAACTGTTGTGTCAAAGGTTACTTCTGGAAGTGGAGTTTCACCGCTTGATGATTTAAAGGTGGATTTGGATTCGATGAGGAAGAGATTATATGAAGAGAGAGCCAGGCATAAGGAAACCGTTAAACAGGTTCATGATGAAGCTTCTAACGGTATACAAGCAGGCTTGGTTCCCATTTTCGAGGCTCTGGAGAAATTCACTTCGGAGGCTTTGAAGGCTCATGAGCAGGTTAGACTTCAAAATGGAGGCTCTTGAGTTCTTATGTACTGGTTTCGACAAGAAAAATCGGGTACTTTTCAGGACTGAGCCTCCTCTCATCTCACCTCACCTCTTTATGTACAGTTTTTGCCAGCCATGCACATTTAGAATGGTTAGAACGTCATTAGGTAAGGGGGATATGGGAATTATACCGGTAAATGTTAGGCATAGTAGGAAGCAACGTTAGGAACATGCTGAAAATAGGGTTTGTTGAATCTATTGGTTACAAATACAATGGTTGGTAGAAGAGAAGTTTGTGTGGATCCTTGGGGGTGGTCAGTACTTTCAGTTGCTTTGTTTTTGAAATATGGTTCTGCAACAACCCCAAAATAGATAGATAGGAATTTTGTAAAATTATGTAATTTTATTGGTTGATTGGTCATCGGTGGCTGTATGAATTGTTTTTTGGAATGTGGAGGATGTAGATTAGGTTTTCTGGATAAAAATGTTGAATAGTTCATCTGCTAATGAATATAAAATATAGTTTTGAATGATTTATCTGATAATGGGTATCAATCCGTTGTCTCCTTTTCCATTGACAATTGATGCTAACTTTTATATGATGATCATTTTAACATGCATACAGAGCTCTAAATGATCAGAGCCGGCTCAAGCTCGATTAAGATCCCGTTTGGATAGTAAAATGAGATGAGATGAGATAATTTTAAATATAAACAACAAAGTTTGTATGGGTTTAACTTAGCTTGTTTTAAAACTAATAATATATTTATATATATATATATATATATATATATAGATATCTTATTACAACTTGTATATTTTTAGGCTTTGTTTGGATTCAAAAAGTGTTTCATCTCATTTCATCATTATAATTTTTTTAAATTTTTACAAAAAATATAATAAACAATTTAATTTTTTCAAATATCAATTCAATTTTTTTAAATTCTAAAACAATAATAATATTAAAAAATAATATTTTAATAATATTTTTTTTTTTCAATTTTTATCTTTTATTTAAAATCATCTCATCTCTAAATCTAAACCAACCCTATCCTTATTTCTTCTGGATGAAATAAGTAGCAGCCACTTTGAAGTTTGTTATCATAATTATATTCTTGTCAAAGTAATCATGTTCTACTCTAAGCGCCTAAAAACCATGTGTAAAGCCATATGGAACGGAAGGAAACTAGTACTATGTTGCCTAAAATATTGCATTACCTTAATTATAATTGATAAATGTTCTTTATTATAAAATTTTCAACTCTAGCCTGCAATGTGACACATTTTAAGTGATTGTCATTTTCAACTCTGATAACTTTCAAATTCTAGAAACCCTTTCTAGAAACAAATAAGGGTTCACAAAGCGAGAATAAAAAAGGATAGGTGCATAGACTCAATGGAAGCTGTTCTAATAAATGGAGTTGACTTCATTCCGTTATTAAAGTAATCCTTCTATCAAAACTATAGAAAGTATGAAGAATAAACCTATATACATATGTATATGTACTGAAATACTATCTCAAATAATTAATGACGACTTGAATCTTTATTTCTTTATTTATATTTTTTATTTATATAAAAACTGAAATAGTTGTTGTGAATTATGAAGCTATATTTTCAAGAAAGCTATTGATATCCTAGTTCTTTCTAACGCCTTCACTTATGATGGAGGAATAATGACTATAAAAATTATTATTTACATCAATACCAAAAGAAATGGTAGAATGTGTAAGCATAGAGAAAATAAAATACAATAAGAAAAATTCTTTTTATCAGTCACTATTCACCACCCCACACCTCACACCTTATGAAAAAGTTATAAGTGTGAGATGTAGAAGTGAATAGTAATTTATGCATAACATTCCTCATACAACAAACTAAGCTATTAAAACTGCAACATAAATGCAAATAAGCAATGAAAAAAAACTTTACACTACAAATACCATTAGAGAACTACATGACTCTAATAGCTTATGAGAAAACTTTGGAAAACGAGCAATATTTATACTCAATTCACTCAAAGCTGAAGATGGGGGGGTGTGAAGGGGAAAAATCCCTTACATTAGGCCCAGACCAAGGCCCAGGTTGCAACCTGGTTATATGGTTTGGGTTGATCCGGGCCAAAGACATGGGCCGGATTAATGTTCAGATGATGATATGGGTTGGATCAGACAATAGTATCTGGATCAGGGCACGGACAGGAGACCTGGGTCAGATCATGCTAATAGGACAAGACACACAAGGCTAGAGAAGGAAGGAGCATAACACTCATGACTAGACGGAGGATTTACGGCGGATCACACCTAGCATTAATGAGAAGGAAGGAACTTGGGACAAAAGATGTGCCGCATTCAATGCGGTCCAGAGCAGAAGACGTGCCGCATTCAATGCGACACGGAGCAGAAGACATGCCACATTCAATGCGGTCCAGAGTAGAAGACGTGCCGCATTCAATGCGGCACGGAGTAGAAGACATGCCGCATTCAATGCGGCCCAAGGCTCGAGCAATACATAGCGACTCTGAGTCCAACCCCGCTTGGTAAGGTGACGACATATGAGTAGCTCAATGAATCAAATAGAACAAGCGTGTTATCTCTTGCTATGCAACACCCCACTATGGTGGGGAACCAGGTCGGTAGCTATAAATAAGATAATGGCAGCAGCAAGCGAGGTAACCAATTACTATTATCTTAAACTCTCATCTTCTTACTATTTATTATCTCCATCGCCATTACTAACTTAAGCATCGGAGGATCAACAGTGTCATACCCTGCTCCTTTCTTCTTAATTACGTTTCTTCTTTCTGACGTATGTTTCGTCTTTATGACGTAAGCAAATCCCGAAGGCAGAGATTATGTGATCATCTGCCCTTCTCACTAGTGACTGCGAGCCATGTTATGCGTGTCGAACCATAATGGCATGTCTCGAAAGATATCATGTGACTTCTAGGGCATGCCCAATGTTTTAAATATGCTGGAAATATATATAAGGAGTATTTCCAGTGTTATTGAATTAAGATTTGATCTTAAATGCGACAATCATAATATTCTTGAAGAGCTCCAAAAATATTATAATCATCGGAAATCATTTTAATATTATTTTTAAAATGATTTCAATTATTTAAGATATTTTGGGATTTAAATTATGTTGAAAGTTTTTATTAATTAAATGGTTTTATTCTCTTTAATATGTTAAGTGAGACTTCATCATTTTATTAATGATGAAGAATATTATTTTATAAACTAAAGTTAGTTTAAAATAATATTCTACCTTAATTCCCCTAAGTGCTTTTAATTAAGTTAATGTTTTACGCATTTCAAATCAGTGTTTTAATCCATCGTCGTTAGATCGTTGTGTAGATCCCCAGATGAAGGGACTGGGTTAAATACCCAGACCCCCTCTCTTTCTCCCTCATTTCCCGTAGCCCCCTCTCTCTCTCTCTCCTCCCTCTCTCCTTTGGCATACGTTGTACGCGGCTTCGCCCACGCCCAATTCTTCCATGCCTCAGCTTGGCGCCACCGTGAGTCACCAGCTCTCACCGCCGGCTGCACCTCCCTCCGGCGAGCTCAACCGGCCCAGCCTCTCTCTCTCACGCTCTCCCTTTCTCCATTTCGGAAGTGCACAGCCCGAATGGGCTTGGTGCACGTAGCGCCGCCGTGCGCCGTCTTCCGACGCCACCACTCACACGGCAGCTTCCTCTACCACCGGCCACCATTCCCCAGCGAGCTTGGCCCCTCCCATGTAGCCACCTTCCCTCTCCGTTGCACACACGTACGCACAAGGAAACCCACGCACGGCTTCATCGTGCGCGGCCTCTAGCGCCGCCGTATGCGGCACCAACGACCATCATGCGACGCCATGGACCTCCTCTCCCCTTCCCCTTCCTCCTCCATGTGACCCATGGCCATAAGCCTCCCTCCACCTCACGGCTTCTCCCTCTCTTCACACGCACGGGTTGCACACCGTGCACCGCCACACACGACAGATGACCGCTACCTTCGGCCTCCTCAAGCCACCACTAAGCCATCTCAACCACCTATGGCCCTGATCTGCCACCCACGCATGCACACTCTCTCTCACTCTCCCACGACCTCTCATCCACTTCATGGCCTTGAACCGCCACCGTGGCACCACCTCGAGCCACCGTGGCGCCACCTCGACGCCACCACGAGATCCACCGCACCTCCCTTAGTCGAGCCCTAGGTCCAAACCACCACTTTATGTGGTGGGTAGTCACTGCATGTGATGGACAACCACTGTACACGGCTAGATCTGTCGTGTTATGCTCCTTGCCACCATCACAAGGCTACCATGAGCCCTTCCAAGACCATACCTAGTTATCCAAACGCCTAAACAATTAACGTACGTGGGTTAGCCGCCACGTACGACCCTTCCGACGTCTTCGACCGTGATGGTCAACGAGCAACGCACTGGTTATCCCGTCGATGGTATAACTCTCTATCCCTCGTATTTATGTTAGATATTGATTAGTTGACTAGGTTGTGGACTGTGCTGTTGGTTTTGTAGAATTGTGGTATTGTGATGTGGTGTTGTGTAATGAAGTGTTGGGCTTGTCTATGTTGTATGAAGGTGTATTGTGCCGTGCAGTATGCGGTGAAGTGTTGGGTGTAATTGGGAAGTACGTTGTGTAGTGTTGTGAACTGTGCCATGTAGTGTGGTTGGGGAATATGTGCTGTATTGGTAACGTGGAAGATGGAATGGGAATAGTACACGCTGGGTGTACTTTGTGTGTGGCGTAATGTGTGACAAGGAGAGTATATGTAAAATATACCCTCCTGACGTAGTGTGGAACGGGAAGAGTACACTCTGAGTGTACTCTGTGTGGGCTATGGTATATGAAGGGAGTACATGTGGAATGTACTCCGTATGATGGGGTGATGCACCATATGGCGAGTAAGCCATAATGGTGATGTGGCGTGTTGTATATGTGGGGAGTACATGTGGAATGTACTCTATGTGGTGGACGATGCACCATATGGCGGGTATGCCATAATGGTGATGTGGCGTAATACAGATGAATGGAGTACACATAGAGTGTACTCCATGTGGAATGGTGATGGAGCGTATGTAAAGGGAGTACAAGTGGAATGTACTCCATGTGATGTACTATATGACGGGTATGCCGTAGTGATGATGTGGCGTAACATGTGATAAGAGAGTCCGCATGGGAAGTACTCTATAAGGTGCAACGATATGTCGTGTGGTGTGTCACAGAAATAAGGATGATTATGTGATTTATGGGCGTGGAACGTGATGGATAGTGTCAGGAATTGTGGAACAGTGTCCCAAAGTAGTTATGGAGTAGCCTGTAGTCTGAGGTGGCAAGTGTCATTGTGATGGACTTATATAGCTAGGAATAGGTCTGAAGTAGCAGAACAAGTGTAAGAGTGCGTAGTGGAAGCATGACTGAGGAATGTCACGAAGTGACATGACTACTGACAGTCATGCTTATGATGGGCGAAGTAGTGGAACAAGTGTAAGAGTACGCAGCGGAAGCATGACTGGGCAACGTCATGAAGTGACGTGGTTATTGGCAGTCATGCTTATGATGGTTGAAGTGTTAAAGTGTAAAAATGGCGTAATGGAAACGTGACGAGATGTCACGATGTGACAGGAGTACGTGAGAAACCGTACTTGTGATGGGTTAGGAGTTGGCATAGAAATGATGTAACGGGATATCAGGTGATGTGACAAGGTCATGATGTAGCTTGGGAGCAATCTCGAGCTATATGACATGACATAAGGCGTAGTTGTGAATTGAGTCCTATCATGTCAAGTGTTGGGATGAACTGTCAAAAGGGACGGGTAGCATGAAGAGTCATGCTAGCCGGGTCAAGAGAAGATTGATATCCGAGTATGGTGCTTGTTTATACAAGCAGGTGATCAACATGTTATATGTTGATCTTAGGTGATAAAGGGGTAAGGTACATGTGTAACATGGTGAGTGACATGTGTCGGACGAATTCATCATATGTAATGGGTAATCTGTCATTAGTATAGTTGCACGGTGCTTAAACCTCAGAGTTGGCTTAGAGCCGTGTGGCTTGTATGGATGGGAATGAAGATTTAGTGTGGGCTAAGATGCATGAAGGTAGTGACGGGTGCATCGTTAGGATTGAGATGTGTGATTCCATTGGTCGGAATCATGCGTCGAACGTGGTTGTAAGAAGAGTAAGACAAATGTCTTAGTGTCTTAATCCTAAGGTGAATCATGGGTTCACTTTAGTGGATGAGCACTCGAGGCAAGACTTTGAGTTGGAAGATGTGGTGACCGTAAGTGGTCCCCGCAGGGTTTAACATAGTAAAGAGCACGTAAGTGAATGAGATAGAAGGAGAGTGTTCCAAGTAAAGTGTAGTTCTATTTCTAGTTTAAGTTGCTTATGTATTAGATAGAGAATGACGCTAAGGTATGTGTATGCATGTAGGTTGCCATCTGACAATCACATGAATGGACTGTATAACATGCAAATAGCATGGAGTCCAGGTAAGTGTTACGTTCATACTCTTCTAGAGTCTTTATAAGATAAAAGAAAATGAAAACGAAAGCTTTTCCTTTATGACGCTTTAAGAAAAGACGAAAGATGTTTTACGAAAGAAAATGCTAAGTGTTCAAAGGTATAAGTATATACGGCCCCTCCTTGGCAGCCCCTGTTTACGCAACCAAAGTATTAATTGTACGCATGTGAATGGATGACTATACGCTGTATCTATTGTATGTATTTTCTAAGAAAATACATAAACTGATGAAAATGCATGAAAGGCATGACAACTGATGCTTTTATAGATCCTACGAACCGATGCTCTCATGTGCGCCACGAGGTGATGCTCGTGGATTCCATGATTGACGACGTTCAAGGTGACGCTTATGGGATGCCATGAAAGCTGACGTTTAAGCCCATGTATATTCTTAAATGAAGTTTTCACGAACGAACTGTTAAAGAAATGATTGAACTGAAAAAGGAAAAGATGATTTTCGGGCTTACGCCCCAAACGATGTTTATCCATGAAAAGAAATGTTTTTTCATGAAAGGACTGTTAAATGAAAGAATGAACTGAATGAAAGCTCCAGCTCTTTCGAGCTGACATGAATGAACGAATGAAAAGAAAGAAAGAAAGAAATGAAAGCATGAATGTATGAAGATACGTAACGGCCACATGAATGAATGAAAAGGGTACCAATAAATGGGCAGATTGCAATGCCGGGTAAGTAGTATTGGAAGTGCACCCAGTGCTGCCCCCTATGAAAGGGATTCCCAACCTGTAGCCACGGGCAGAATCCGAGTCCAAAGGAAGACCGCTAACCCCAAACACACGGGGCGTAACAGTGTGTACTGGCCTATGAAAGTGATAAGAACGAATGGATGTATGCATGCATGTACGAATGCACGAATGCACGAACCTTAAAGAAATGAAGGCACTGACAGGGGACACGTTTTAAATAAATGAAAGCCTTTTTAAAAGGAAAAGCCCCGTCCAATGAAGTTTTCAAAAGAACGCACGTAAGCACGTAAACCAGAGGTACATTATTTTGTGCAAGTTACCAAAATTGCATTAAAAACCAAATTCAGGTTTAGAGACAGAGAAAGTGGAAACACAGATTATAAGCATACGTCCGCATGGATATGAAGACTTAACAAGAATTTAGATTGATGCAAAGAACTACCACTCGCCAGGCACCCCTACAAGAGACCTACTCGGTACCCAACAAAGATTACTGCGCCGAAATCGTCCAAACATAGGCTCAACAATAAAGAATTACAGGATACAACATGCAGAAAAGGAAGAAAAATCAAAAGCCTAGAATAAATTGAACCTAGACAAACCAAAGGTACATTATTTTGTGCAAATTATCAAAATTGCATTAAAAACCAAATGCAGCTCTAGAGATAGAGAAAGTGGAAACACAAATTATCAGCATACGTTCGCACATATATGAAGACTTAACAAGAATTTAGATCAGTGCGAAGAATTGCCACTCGGCAAGCACCCCTACAAAAGTATTTGCTCGGTACCCATCTATACGAAAGAACCCCAACGAACATGTTGCTCTGATTGAAAGTATAGTCAATTGGAGAAAAATGTAATCAATCTCCATCAACGATGGATTGGGATGTATGGTTCAATAAGGGGAGATCAGCAAATGCGGTAAGCATTATAAAAAAAAAAAAGAGAAGAAGAAAAGTGAAACAGAAGATGTACACAAAATTAAAGGTGCATTCATTTGTATTGTCAAAATTACATCACAAATTCGAATGGGAGTTGGAAACTAAGAAGGAGCATTGTAGAAGGCTAAAGGCATATCCTTAACTCCCCACGTCAGCATTTCTTCGTAAGCAAACGTATTTGGCGGGAGCTGTTGAAGATTTAAAGTACGAAGATTGGTCTCGGGGTTTTCAAGGAGCACCTCCTGAAGATGCTCGAGACCCTCCTTGTACCCATTGATCCAGGCTCTGTTACGAAGGATGGGGGCCACTCTAAGTTGGGACTCAAGCTGGTCTGTGCCGTCCCGAGCCGCCTCTAGAGAAGACTCCAGACGGGAAATTGAGACCTGGGCTAAAGCCCTTGTTATATCTCCTCGTTTGGCTATTCTCAAGTACTTATGGAACATGTGACACTGAATCTGGGTGGCATGTTTCTTCTCAATCGCCAAAGTTTCTATGGTTTCTTCGCTTTGCCTCAATGCTTCCTGAGCGGACTCTAGATCACACTCTAGCCTCTGGACCTCAGCTTAGGCATTTCCTCTCTCGCTAAAAGGGAGATCAGACTGGACTCGAAGATCCTCAAGGTCTTTCTTGGCAGGCTCTAAAGTTTTGACCGTCGAGGACATTTTCGACTGGAGTATATCGATCTCCACGTCTTTTAGCTGAATCTCCTTGTCTTTAAGCTCACGCTCCAAGGCCATTAATTTCATGTTGCACTTGGTCTTCTCAGCCTCCTTCCGTTGAGCACATATCTTTTGATGGCAGAGCTCGTTGTCCCCCTTCAGGGACTTATTGTCCACCTCTAAAGCATGGAGGTTGCCCATCAACTTCTCCCCTCGTAGGTTCATCAGCTTGTTTAACGCCCTCTGAGCTCTAAACACTTCTTCAAGAGCCTCATGCTCTCAGGAAACCATCTTAGCTAGCCGGTCGGCGGCCTAAAAAATCAATGGTAATAAAATTTATTAGCAAAGTATGAAGGACAGAAGTGACAATGGAGGAGAGGTGCTTACATTGGCAAAAAGGGGTCTGAACTTCTGGGCATGGGTTTTAAAAGATTCCGCCTAGGCCTTCTTAAAACCTGGCCTAGGCTTCTCTGAATTTCCTTGCCCTAAACAGGAGGAAGGCCCTACACATACTAGAGGTAGCATTACTTTAGCAGGAATGTAAGGCAAGCCAGAATCCTGCTCATATTGATAAGAAGTCTGGCTTGAGCCGAACTTTCACCCTGGGCAGCTCCCGAGTGGGTAAGGACTATAAGCATGTGAAGAATTGTCCTTTACCTCCACTATTACGACGTCTTCTTGTAATAGAGCAGAAGAGTCAGCTTGAGGAACGACGCTTTCTTGAGGCAGCTAAATAGCTCAGCATAAAGCAATTCGAGCAAAAACGAGAAAAGAGAAGTAAAGGGGGAGAAACCAATACCTGAACGATGTCAATCGAATGGGTGACTTCTGTGAATGTTGAGGGAATCGGCTCGGCAGTCTGTTCCAACACTATTGAAGAGACTGGAACTTCGAGGGGGATTAACTCCATAGCCCCTTCAGAGCGCGGCCCCACAGTCTCAAACTGTTCGGCAGCCTCCATAAAGCACAGCCCCACAGTCTTAGGCTGTTCAACAACCTCTAGACAACATGGCTCCATGGTCTCAGGAGGAGATAGCCCTTTGTCTCCAACGGGTGTAATCTCTATGTCTGAGGGTAGAATAGGAGGGGAGACAGAGACTACCAGAATGGGAATCGAAGGGCCGCCAGAGGAAGCCAGACCTGGGAGCTCCGGGGGTGAAATAGGGGAATTGGTCAAACACTCCCCAAAAGACACCTCAACCTCAGCGAGCCTTTCCTCGAAGCAAGATGGTGGCTTAGGTAGGGGAACCTCCTCCTTAGTAAGAGTTTCCTCAAAAGATGAAACAACTCCCCTGGCATGACCAGGGCCCCGAGGCACTTAATTATTGAAAGCATAAGCAAATAGAAAGGCAACAACAACATCTGCCTCAACTCCCCTAATGGGACATGGGGCAGAAAGCAAAACATTATCATTTTTTGCTTAAACAAACGTGACAGAAAGAATGGATTTAGAGATCTAAAAGAAATTACCTCCAGGAGAGTTGTTTTTTGGACCAGCTTGGCTAGAACTGCGGACAGGAGTAGGTCGGTCAAAACTGCTCTTAGGAGTAGCTCGATGAGGTTTGCTCTCCAAGGCAGCACGGTTAGAACTGCTTTTAGGAGCAGCTCAGTGAGGTCTGCTCTCCGGGACAGCTCGATGAGAATTACTCTTGGGAGCAGTCTGGTGAGGATCACTCTCTGAAGCGGTTCGACAAGAACTTCCCTCCGGGGCAATTTGCTGAGAACTCCTATTCTCTTTTCGAGGGGCATTTGGCTGAGAGGGACGTGAGGTGGTGACCGGGATCTCCTTAGCAGGTACCGACTGAGTGAGAACGGAAGTCCCTTCTTCTGATCAGGACCGCTTGGCAAGATGACCTTCAGATGGAGAAGCCGCACCACGCTTCTCTTTTGGAGGGGAGGGTGGAACCAATAAGAAGTCCTGACCTACCACATGTGTGTGATGAGGGAGAACAATATAGCGTTGAATGTAATTGTCGTTCAGTAATGAGTTAGACTCAATTGGGTCCTGATGAGCCGCTACCCAGGACATTACAAAAGCAATCCTGAATTCTTCTATCTTCGATAACGTAATAGTGAGAGATTAGGTAGTCGAGACCTTACCCCAAACGGAACAAATAGGGAACTCATTGTATTCGCGCTCTCCCTCAAGGCATTCCTAGTCCGAGCCCCTAACAAAGAAGAATCGTCGGTACCAATCCTTTATAGAAGAATAAAGCATCTCCAAAATGGTGAAGCATTTTTTGGCAGAATAATATTGGAAGCTACATATGTTCCCGTCAAGACGATTGATTCAATACACGGTCAGAAACTCCCGAGCAGTTAGATCGGGATAATCTTCTGAGTTGCTTAGAATGATTCGAAAGGCCACGCAACTGGCCATGATTAAGTGCCAAGCATTAGGATTGAGTTGCGCTGGAGCAAGTTTTAGGAAATCCAGAATGTCACGCACTGGACGGAAAATTAGTAGACGCAGCCTAATGGAAAACATATGAGGGTCAATGGCCACCTTTGTCGACAGACGCTGCTCATCCACCATTGTAACTCGAGGTTGAGGGAGTTCCAAAACAGTTCTAGTAGGAATGGGGAACTCTCTACAGAACGAACGAAGCTCTTTGCTAGTCATAGTTGACGTCCACCGTTTCCCTGCATAATTGAATCGGGAGTCGATCGCGCTTCGTTTAGTCATGGTGAGAGAAGACGGAAGGATTGGAGAATCTATTAGGGTTTTAGAAAAGCCAAGAAGGAGGATGAGGCGAAGACGAAAGGGAAGAAAGAGAAGAAGGAATGAGGAAGAATGAATAAATAAGAATGACGTGATGGAATGGTTGGGTATTCGAAACGATGGCATGAAATTTGAAAGGACGCTTCGGCTATAGGGATACAGAGTGACGCTTACCAACCGCACATGTACGTGGAACAAACCAATCCTGTGCAATGTTGGCACGCCAAAAAGCAGCCTTAATTAAATAGGAACGACGTTAATGATTATGGAGATCGGTTCGCATCAATAGTAGACAAGCAAGTACCCGTTCACCTTCAACGTGACCAGCTCAGGGATCTGCGAAGAGAAAGAGAGAGGAATATTCTTAGAATTTTCAGCCCACAAGTGTGCTAAAAATTCACAGGGTATTGTGAAGGGGAAAAATCCGTTACATTAGGGCTAGATCAGGGCCCAGGTTGCAACCTGGTTATATGGTCTGGGTTGATCCAGGCCGAAGACATGGGTCGGATTAATGTTCAGATGATGATATGGGCTGGATCAGACTATAGTATCTAGATCAGGGCATGGGTAGGAGATCTGGGTCGGATCATGCTAATGGGACATGACACGCAAGGCTAAAGAAGGGAGGAGCATAACACTCATTACCAGACGAAGGATTTATGGTGGATCACACCCAGCATTGATGAAAAGGAAAGGACTCGGGATAAAAGTTGTGCCGCATTCAATGCGGTTCGGAGCAAAAGATGTGCCACATTCAATGCAACCCAGAGCATAAGACGTGCTGCATTCAATGCAGCCTAGAGCAAAAGAAGTGCCGCATTCAATGCGACACGGAGCAGAAGACATGCTGCATTCAATGCGGCCCAAGGCTCGAGCAATACACAGTGACTTTAAGTCCAACCCCACTCGATAAGGTGACAGCATATGAGCAGCTCGGCAAATCAACAGAACAAGCCTGTTATCTTCTGCTATGCAACACCCCACTATGGTTGGGAACCAGGTTGGTAGCTATAAATTAGACAATGCCAACAGCAGGCGAGGTAACCAATCACTATTATGTTAAACTCTCATATTCTTACTGTTTATTATCTCCATCGCCATTACTGACTTAAGAAACGGAGGATCAACGGACCTGAGGTCCCCCCTTAGTTACTGTGTAGGTGATTGCCTGAACACTGCTGGCGTGAAGTTGTCTAGGGCCATGAAACACAACATCAACAAGGGAGTTAGGAGGAGATGAAAACATTTTTGAACAACCTATAGCACCATGCTTTGCTAAGGAATCAACCACTGCAATTCCTTCTCAATATGTTGTACAAACGCTTGCAAATGAGAGCTAAGGGTTTTAATATCTTCTCATAATGAAAAAAACTTCCATGAGGGTCTAGTAGACTGCTTTAACCGAAAAAACTACCAACATTGAATATGTTTCCAACCCCTCAATCATGTTTATCCAATTGCAAATGGTACACAAGTGTTTGATAAATAGATAGAGAGTTGTAATAGCTTGCATTTTTAACAGTTGTAATAGTAATACTCAAAATGAGGATAGAGGGATAAGGCTTGGGCTACTCTGAGGTTTTGTTAGGACATCTTAAGTCGAATCTTATTCTTAAGCTTGATATGCAATTTGAATGGGATATTGAAGGATAGGATGATGTGCCATCTATTGAACGTGTGAAAGGAAAGTCGATTATAAGAGAAGCAAGTGTTTATTCTTTAAAGCTGAAATCCAAGAGAATCACGAAGAAAATGACTTGGAATGAAGGTATTATGAGAATAGAGACTCCATGGTGAAAGTAGTGAATGACTCTGTTTCAGGATTTTAACAAGATAATGGCTTAAGAGGGAGACATTGGGGAAGTGATCATTGAGTGCAATAGATTGATGGATTTAGAGATGTTATAGATTTCTTTTAATTAAAAGATTCTTTTAGATGGTGTAATAAGATAGGTGAGCAAGATAGGATAATTGAGCGTATTGACAAATTTGAGGCCACTGAGGAATAGTTAGAGTTATTCCCTTTTGGAGTTGGTGAGGCATTATCCCTTTTGGAGTGAGTGGCTCTGTTGGAGTAGTGAAGGGTAGAAGCATAATTAGGATGTTTCAGTTTGAAGCTATGTGGGTGAGGTCACCTTAGTGTGAGGAAGTATTAGAGCATTGTATTGTTGAAAACTGTACATAAGAAAACTCAATATTCAAGTGTGTGTACAATGTATATGAAAGACTAATTTATATTTGAATATGGCCTATGGTAAATACGGAAATGGAGTCAGAATATAAATACAAATAAATGAAGGCTTAATGACAATATTGTGTCTTAAGAATATTCCACAATATGAAAATACTCTAATATACACTATCATCATGAACATATTGATAGATATATTAACACCTCCCTCACATTTGAGGTGGTAAAGCCAATTGGAGATTGGAAACAAGATAACCAAGCCAACTAGGGTGGATGAGATTCCTTAAAAATGTCAGTAAAATTATTTTCAGATGAGACAAAATGTAAGTGAAGAGTTCCCTGCTAAAGATGATGACATACAAAGTAATAATCAATTTCAATGTATTTAGTATGCTCATGAAATACGTCGTTGTGAGCAATCTGCATGGCACTCCGATAATCACAATGTACAGGAGAGCTAGTCAATTAGGGTGCACCTATGTCTGTCAAAAGCCATTGTAACTATAAAAGCTTAGATGTAGTGTTTGCTAATGTACAACACTCAGCTTTAATGCTGAATTGGGAGACAACATACTGCTTCTTACTATGCCAAAAATTCAAGTGCATAGTAGGAAACAATAATTAGAGTAATGATCAGTGGGGTCACTAGCCCAATCAATAGAGTAAGCCCGAAGCTCAAGCAATGAGTGTAAGAAGTATAGACCATGAAATAAAGTACCCTTGATATAGTGCAAAATACGAAGAACAAATGCAAAGTGAGTAGAGCGAGGTGCACTCATGATTTGGTTCACCAAGTGAACTGCATGTGAGATGTCAGGCCAAGTAACAGTGAGGTATATGAGATTGCCAACTAGTTGTTGGTATAGTGTCGCATCACAAAGATGTGTACTGTCTGTGGCTAAAAGTTTGGAATTATACTTAAGAGGACTACTAACTATTTTACTATCAGTCAACCTGGCTTTTGAGAGCAAGTCAGAAGCATATTTAGCCTGAGTCAAATTATAGCCATCTCTACTGGAAGTAACCTCAAGGCCAAGAAAGTAATTAAGAATACCAATAATATCATCACCAGTAATAATCATATGAAGAATGATAGTACTAGCACCAGTAGTACAAAGCAAGAGTGCAGAGTTATAAGAACTAGGAACAAAGCCTTGTTGAGAAATCATAGATAAAAATTTGTCAATCAAGCATGGGAAGCCTACTTTAGTCCATAAAGAGCTCGACGAAGGCAGCACTTTGTGGGGAGGGTGATCATGGCTAGGTGGAGGCTGCATGTAGACTTCCTCAGTAAGATCACCATTAAGGAATGCACTTTTAGTAGCCATTTGAAATAGTTCCCGAATTCGGACAACAGCTACTGCAAGTAAAGATCTAATAGAGGTAAGTCGTGTAACAGGAGCAAAAGTTTTCTCTTTGTTAATACCATACTCTTTGGTGAAACCCTTGGCCACAAGGCGTGCCTTATAGCGTTCAACTGATTCATCTACCCAAGTCTTGATTTTATATATCCACTTACATCTAATTGGTACTTTACTAGGAGGCAAGTCCTCTAGGTCACAAGTATGTGTTTTGGTAAGTACATCTAACTAATTAGACAATTTTATGCCAAAAGGGGTCAATACGAGCCTTATGGTAATTATGAGGTTCATGATATGTAGCTAGAGTAGAAAAGCAATGATAATCTCAAAGATGAGAGGGAAGAATACTTACTCGACTAGATTGACAAGGAGAAAAAAAATCTTAGAGGGCTTTGAGATTGTGTTGGTGCAAGAGGACTGTCAAACACATTAGTTGGAGGGAGAGTAATCATAGTAAGGTTGTCTAAGGAGCTCATAGTCTCTATTCTACATGGCGAGAGAATATGTGTATGCATGGAGGAGGAGGGCAAGAGCGATGAAAAACTCATAAAGAGTATATGTTCCCAAAACTCCACATGGCGAGAGAATCACAGGCGTTTGGTTATGGGATCATAATAGTGATAACCTTTTTGGGTTAAGCCATAACTAAGAAAACAATACAGCCGAGCATGAGGTTTAAGTTTGGTGCGTTCATGGGGAGGAAGAGTGACAAATAGGCACAACTAAAGATTTGAAACAAGAAGTAATAAGAAACGTTGCCATGGAAAATTTCAAAGAGAAATTTGTTGTTGAGTGTGGGTGAGGGTAGCTGATTGATGGTGTCTGCAATAGTAAGAGCAACTTCACCCCAAAATTTCTTGATATAAAAACAGAAAAAAAGAGAGCTCTTACTATGTCAAGAATGTGATGATATTTTCTTTTAGCACACCCATTCTATTGAGAAGTGTGAGAACACGAGTGATGGGGGATTGCGCCTCATTGATTCAAAAAATCAAGATATGACTTGTCATTATATTTCACAACATCATTTGAAAGGAATGCTTTTATGGTACGAGAGAATTTTGTTTGGACCATTTTGTAAAAAGTTTGATAAACATGGATGAGCTTAGATCGTTGCTGTAAAAGATAGAGCCATGTATATTGAGAGTAATTGTGATGCCCCCTGTAATACCCCAAAAGAAAATTAGATCAAAAGTATTTCTTTAATTTTTGAGATATATTGATCTAATATAAAAACATAGGAAATTCAATAGATTAAACTAGTTATAATTTCATTTCAAGAGCAAAGTCGATTTATGATCCTAAAGTGGACCCAAAACTTCTTGGATTTAATTGAGGTACTTAGGATCATAATTAGACAAAAAGAATTACACCATTAGTTTAGTTGGAACTTTTAAAAATTTGTTGTGCAATAAAATTTTTGTGATTTTTGGATGCCAAGTGGACCAACAGGAGAGTGCCACGTGTCACCCCAACCATGCCAAATCACCAGCCGATTTCTTCATTATTGGTAACACCATTCACCACCTGGAAAATTGATGGAAATAGTGCATTACACATGCTTAGATCACCATCAATTCATCTTGCTTTGCACACATGTCACAAAAAGGAGCACATGAGAGAGAGTTGGTGCTTATTAAGGCATGCAACTGAGATCCATCTTCTTTTCCCCTTCATTTTTGTTCTGCAAACCAAGAGCCTTCTTCTTCCTCTTCCATTGTATATAGCACACACACAAGCTGAAGTCACATTACACAATAGTTAGTGAGAAACCGAGAGTGAGAGTGAAAGTGAACAAGCATTTTGCTTCAAGTGCCTAGCTGTTGGTAAGCTCCATCTCTTCATTTTCTTCCTCTCCATCTTTGGTATTCAAGATGTGAATATAGCATGTTATTGGAAGTTGATGGTGATTCAAAGTTTTGGATGTTAATGTTGAGCGTGTAATGGAGCTTTGTGATGAGTTTGGTGTCTGAAATGTGATTTTCTTAAGATATAAGATGATAGAAGTTAATAGATAGTTAAATGTTGAGCATATATTTTGGGGGTTGGTTTTAGCTTTGAAATTGTTTAAAGATTGGATTTTTATTGGGTTGCATGAGGAGTTTATAATCAGTTTAAGCATGAAAATGGAATACATCACTTTTTTTTTATAAGAAACTGATCTCATTAATCAACTTCAAGCACATACTTGGTTACATGATTTTACATGAGATCCAAAATATTAGAGCCTAGGATGCAACATAGTGTTTGATACATATTTCTGTTTGACTATTGGTTGTGTAAATGGTTTTCTTTCAAAATATATTTTGGTTTTGCATGATTATTTGAACTTGAAATTTGCAAGAACATATTTTGGACATGATTTTGTTTAGAAACTTAGGATACTTTGTTGATTCAAGCATCAAATACACAATAGAAGCAAATAATGCTTTTTAAAGGGTCAATTTTTATGTTTGATGTTTAAGTTTGTGTTGGTTGTTATTTTTCTTGCAAATCTAGACATATGTTGTATAAACCAAGAGTGTGAGTATGCTTTTGAATTCTGTTTTGGTGTTAATCAAGTGCTAATTTTCGGATTAAGAAGTTACAAGTGTGAAACTAGATAGGCTTTAATTACAATTAGTGTTATGTTAATATGCAAAGTTTCGGTTTTGACATTATTTTTAGTTGCCGTAAGACAAATGTTGTTTGAGGTCAAAAATGGATTTGTCATGGAAATTATATGTAGTTTTTGAGGTTTGGTATATTTTGGGGTCAAAATGCAATTATAGAAAGTTTATAGGTCAAAATACAATTTTTTGTGAATTAAGGGGCTGATTTAAAATTTTGCTATTTTTGGAAGTCTCTAACCTTAATGTATATTATTTTAGCTTTGGGGAATTTCAGTGATTAAGCTAAGGACAAGTATATAAGTTAGCTTATAACTTACTCATGGTTTGTGGTAGTATGATTATTGATAAACGCCACATCAATATTAATGTTTTATCTTCTAAAGTTCCATTGATATCCAAGGTATTCATTTCATGATACTTTTTCATCTCTCATGAAGTATATGTACATGTCAATGAAGCATAAATTATACATTAAAAATGTTTTGTCACGAAACCAAGCTAGGATGGAGGATTATCTTAGTGAAACTGCTTTGTCCAATTTAGAGTGAATAAGAATGGAGTGGTGTCTCCTGGTTTGATGAAGAACAATCAACGATTTTGAATGGGATAACAACAGTCCCGAAGCGAAGGTAAAGAGCATTCTCGCTAGTAAATGCTTTAGAATACTTATGGTGACGGTCGTTACACACTGCCTAAATATTCTTGAGATGAAGCCACAGACAATGTTCCCCGTCGTGTGGTGAAGATAACCAATAAATGCAAGCAGCTTAATAGGAAACCATGAGGTACCACTTCTATAAGACAAGAAAGATGCAAGATGTTTTATGAAAGTAAGCATGTCATGAAAGTTTGATGATACTCCGTTTTTGAAGGAATCTGAATGGGTGAAAAAAATATAGTTTTGTGATGCAATTTCATGTCATTCATGCATACATGTCATGTTTATTGTTACAATGGTTTTATAAATTGCCAATATGTTATTAGTTTAACTTATTGAAATTTGTAAAAATCTGACTATGGTAGTACCAACTACCATTCCCACCTGAAATGGTAGAAGTTGTTTTAGGTCAACATGAGGAGGATCAATCTGCTTGGACAAGGTTGGTTGACGATGGGCTTGACCTTAATGGGATGATGGAATTAATACTTCACTTTTTGGATATCATTTTGTTGTTAATGGCAGACCTAGTAAGTCTAGAATAGTTTGAATGTTAAGTTTGTTGTGGAAACTATGTAAAATTTAGAAGTTTGAAATTAAGGAGTAAGTTACTCCAAGACATTCTATTATGCTTTTGGTTTGTAAATATTGTATTGACTATAGTTGTCTGTACAGTCTGCTCTATGTTTATGATTATGAGAATTTTTTGGGATTTTAGTTTATTCTGGTACAAAATTATAAATTGAACAATTTATTCCGTTGTAATTATTGCATATTCTAAAAGCATGGTAAGTACATTGTATTATTATCTGTCATAAATGAGGGTATGTAACCTTGTATGGCATGTTGACGCTTTAGTCTCTGTTAAATCCCAAGCGGGAGTTGGGGGCGTCACACCCCCAACTGCTACTTGGGATTTGACGGATATCGAAGTGTCGAGATATGCAACAATATGTTACATACCCTCGTTCATAACATTTCACATGTAATACATCTATCCTATTTTTAACAATATGATTAAAAATCACAGTAGAAAGTAATTCAAATTAACAAATTGTACCAGAATACTAATATTCCAAATTCATACATACTTCAAAATATAGCATATATGATCATGACCCATCAAATAAAACACTTGACGGAAAGCTTAAATCATTTTATCGAAGTATCATACTCCTTAGATTACAATCTTGTCATTATCATAGTTGCCATATTTCAAACTTAAACATAATAAACCGATATTAACACATAACAAAAACATATTTATCCAATGTTCATCTTAGCTGAAACTATATCAATCCACTTCATCAAGCCTAATTTGCTCCTTCTCTTCGGGACTTACTTCATCATAACCTGCTATATCTATCATTTCGGGTGAGAATGGTAGTGAGACTACCATGGTCTTGAAGTCTCAGTAAGTTATGCCATAATATCCAACAAAGATAACATAAACATGATTGATAATAAACATGGACATGTATACATGAACATGAACTTGCATTACAAAAACTGTATTTTTCTCCCATCAAGATAACTTAAAATCTTTTATAAAACATTATAACATACTTTTTTTCATAAAACATCTTGCATAATATTTTAGTCATGCTTATGGTACCTCATGGTAGGGGTGATACCCGCATGGTGCGGCGCGGGGGGTACCCTCCCCCGCACCCCGACCCGGACCATGCGGGGTTTGGGGGTTTTTCCCCCGCCCCTGGCACCGGTTTGGGGGTTTTTCCCCGTCCCCCTGCCCCGGTGCCGGGGGGTGGGGGAAAAAATCCCATCCGCCCCGCCCCCCCGCCTAGGCACCATATTGTGTTTAAAAAAGAAAGTTTGGTCTAAAAATACTTTTTTAGACTCAAATTATAATATAATTTAAATAATAAATTAAAATTTATAAATATAAAAAAAACTTAAACTCATTTAAGTTAGAGTTTGGATTGATTTGGCCTCCTAGGTCAACTTTTATATAGGAGGCCAAGGCAATACAATAGTCATCCTTAAGCAATGTGGGATTTACTACTAAGTCTCACATTACTTAAGGATGACTATTGCTACTAAGTCCCACATTGCTTAAGAATGACTATTGTATTGCCTTGGCCTCCTATATAAAGGTTGGCCAAGGAGGCCAAGGCAATCCAATGACTTGAATATAATTTTAAATCTTTAATAAATTGTATATATCTATATACAATATATTTATTTATATATATATAAATAATTTTTTTTTATATGTGGAGCGAGAGTGGGGGGCGGGGCGAGGCCCTGCTGGGGTCATCCCGCCCCCGCTAGGCCCTTTCTATGCAGGGCGGGGCAGCAGGGGCTGGGCCCCGTTGCCCATCCCTACCTCATGGCTCCCCATATAAACTATGTGCACCTACTGGTTATCTTCACTACACGATAGGTAATGCCTGCCTATGGCTTCGTCTCAAGAATACTTAGGGTTTTACAAAACTTTGAAATCATCTTATTCCATTTCATCTCATCTCAATATCCAAATACTCAAACACAAACATTTTCCAATTTCAAATTTTTAACTTTTTTATTTAATCATTACAACTTTCCCAAACTTCTAAACAAAACAAAAAATAATTTAACTTTTTTAAAACCAAAAACAAAAATATATTAAAAAATTATATTCTAACTATCTTTTAACTTTATAATTTTTTTATTTAATGTTTTCTCTCTCCTTTCGTAAAACTCCATAAAAATCTTAACTCAAACAATTTCACTGCTATTCACAAATTGTCCATCTTGTCCCATCTATATAACCAAACGAGGCCTTAGGCGTCGTGAAACGTCAATCATAATGAGTACTTTAGCGTCCCCACCAGCGATAAGGCTTTTACCTTCGCTTCGGGACTGTTACTATCTCATTCGAGGCCGTTGATTATTCTTTATCAACCTAGAAGATTACAAAATTTTGAACTTCCAAAACGTATTGCTAAAATTGCATTTTAACCCCTTAACTCTCAGAAATTGTATATATGTCCCTAAACTTTCAATAATTACAATTCGACTCCCAAAGATTACCAAACTTTGCAAATAACATATAAATTCTATGCTATATCCATTTCTAACCTCAAAACATCATTTTTCATACAAGAAAGCATAGAATATCACTAAATTCGAAGCCTTGAATGCCTTACACTAATTGCAATTAAAGCCTAAACTCACATGTCTAAGCACTTAATTGAAAATTAATACTTGATTATATTCCAAAACAGAACTCAAAATCATGTTCTCACTATTGATTTATGCAACCTATGTCCAAATTTAAAGGAAAACATCAGTCAACACATGTTTGAACATGAAACTTTAAAACCGAAGCTTAATCATGAGTGTCTTTCCCTTATTGAGCTTTTAATGCTTAGATTATCAAGGTAACTAAATTTTTCAAAAATAATTATGATCAAGATCACCTCTTGAAGATGTTAAGTCCAAATAAACATACAAACCACAACACATTATGAGAGAAAACCACATATACAAACTAAAGCTAATCCGAGATATGCACTTTGATATTCTTGAACACATATTATTCATCTACTTGTATTTTGAAGATTGCCTAAACATCTAAACTATGCACATCATCCATAAAACCCAACATTTACAAAGATCCAACTCAAACTAACACTACTTAACTCAATAATGCTACCCGAGATTATAAACCAATATATACTTCACATATTCATCATATACTTCCAGAAAATGCTTCTAAAAACTTAGTAACACAATAATCTAACTCATACCGAAAATGTAAAACAATAATTTAACTTACCGAGCTAAAGTCTTGAAGCTCATAAGCTGATTCTCACCACACTAAACTTGTAAGTAGAAGGTGAACTTTTGTGCTTCAATCCAAGTGTGTGTGTGAAGGCGAGAAGTTGAGAAATGGAGGAAGAGGGTTCTTGTCTATGCAGAAGACAAAGTAAAGAAGGAAAGAGGGAATACTAGTCCAAAACCTTACTAATGCTCTCTCTCAATTTACAAGCTTTATTGGCAAGATGATGGTCTTAGATCTTCATGTGTCCAAAAGCTTCTAAGATGGTTGAACAAGTTGTTGAATGTAGGACAAGTGGTGGTGATGGGCGGTTTTGGCAGAAGAGAAAGTTGAGAAATGCCGAAGAGGAAGGCTCGGTTAAAGGCCACTAGCTTTCTTTCAATTTTCCAGCTTTTTAGACAAGTGGAAGGCATGGCAATCAAATGGATGGGGGAGATGGCTCACCCTTGTGTTCCAAGCTGCAGATGGTAAGCTTTCCAAGTAAAGAGAGCATTAAAATAATGTTGATAAGGTGGAAATACTAATTGCCACATGGCACAATCTGATTGGGTCAATTGGCACCACATGAATACAAAAATCTTTATTGCTCTATTGATTTCTAAAAATTCTCACTAGAGAAATGATACCAATCATTGTCTAATTTTGATCCTTAGCTTATATCTTGAAATAAGATTTTTGACTAGTATAACCCATGAAATTCCTATAGTTCTCATTAGACCATTGATCCATAGTTTTTCATGAAATTGTTTTGATCTAATTTTTCTTTTGGGGTATCACGATAATCATCAACAAAGATGACAAACTAAAGGACCCCTAAGTATGAATGGGAGCAGGACTCCAAATGTCAAAATGGGTCAAATCAAATGGTGCATAAGAAAAAGACTCACTTTTTTTAAAGGATAGATGTGTTTGTATGCCAAATAGACAAGATACACAATTAAAGGACTAAAAATCTATAAGACCTAGATAACTTTGAGACGTTAAATGCTGAATATGTGGTAGAGAGGCATGACCCAATCGAGAATGTCATGAACTGTAAGAGATGGTGATTGTAGCAACAAAGCTAGAGATAAAGGAAGTGATATGTAGAGAAGAGAGCCAAAAAATACGTCCAATCTTATGGCATATCCCTTTGAGCTGTCCCGTCTGAGGATCCTGCACATCAACACCATCCTTAGAAAAACTAATCTTAAGGCCTAATTCAAAAAGTTGATCAACTGAAAAGAATTTCAACAATAACTTTGGAACTAGGTACGTGCTCTCAACTAACAATTGAGTGGTAGAAATAGACTTTATATAACTGACATGCAAATAAGAACCATCAGCAGTGTAAATAGTTGGAGTGGGTGATAAAGAGGATTTGTGGGAAGCAATGTAGGATTTGAAGTCATATAATTATAACATGCATAGTCAATAAACCAAGGAGATATCCTTGAATTGATGGACATGACAATAGAAGATTGGAAAAAAAAACAGATGGTTTAAGGCCTTGACATTAGTAAGAGAGTTGTGGACTGAGATGAAGGCTCAAGAGAAGACTCAAACACAGAAGAATCAACTGGAACTATTGTGACAGTTAGTGAAAAAGGGGCCCGGGATTGATTCTTGTGTTGTAATTTACAACATTCTACAACTAAGTGACAAGGACTGTGACCCCTCCAGATTCCACTTGGGATCAAGCAAACATCTGAAGCGTTGATACATGCAACATAAGATTACTTACTCCTGTTCATGATAATTAAAAATGCAATGCACCTAACAGGCATATAGGAATATGCAATATTCGTAGCGGATATTTTTTTTTCTTGAGCAATACTATGCACTAACAAATAACATTCCAAATAATTATTAAACATAATACATAAAACATGAAAGTGATACATATCCACGAATATAGCACAAGTCCAAAACATATGTAATCTCAATGGTACAAGAGTCAAAGCTCCATAAGTACATTCACCAAAACAAAACTACTAGGCTAGTCTGTCGAGCAACTTGCATAGCTTGGCTAGGGACGCCATAATGATATCTATAAACCTAATCATGGAGACCATGAGCTCTACGTCTCCTCAGTGCTGCCTAATCGACCTCCTCCAATTGGCCAGGCTCCGCTCCATCCATATCACCTACCATTTAGAGAGAATGGTAGTTGAGACTACCACAACGAGATTTGAGTACAAATCTCAGCAAGTTAACACTTAACATACAGTTTATGGATGCAGGCATGACAGTAAAGATATGAATGCATAATCATATTTATAAATAAGCATGAAGTGACTTGACATATAACATGGCATGATATGACATGACCTGAACTAAACATGGACTGAACTTGAACGTGAACTGACATGAACCTGAACTGAAAGTGTAACTGAGCTTGAATAACATGAACCTAAACGTAACGTAACGTAACATGAACTTGAACTTGAATAACATGAGCTTGAACTTGAGAATCTTGTTTAATAATTAAACATGATTAATAAACATGAACAATAACGTGAAATAACATGAATTGAAACTAAAATGAATTCTGACAATTAAAATGATTTCGCCAATTGTTTCATTAGGAATAGTGAACAATCGGAATCATTCTATCCATCATATTCGGTAAGGGATACTCAAAATTAGAATTATTACACCATGAGTATTTTAAATAAGATACCTTAACACTCAGAATGATTACGTCAGGAGTACCTAATACTATTCTGAGAATCAAAATGATTACACCATGAGCATTTGGGTAGAGGTATTTTAATAAACAAAATGATTACGCCGGAAGTACCTTACGTGAATTGCCAATGGAGATACTCGAAAAGTCATAGTAATTACGTCACGAGAATCTCAAGCATGACCGACTGAGAAAATACTATATTCGAGACACACTCTATACTCGAGACATGACATGATGTGAAATGAAATGACAGATCACATGACATAATGTAACATGAGAAGTACATGAGATGAATGTCATGGCACAACATGAAACATGTAAACATTTCGTGATGTAACGTGTAATATTTTGTGACATGGCATAACATACAACAAAAATATTTCAGGACATTGCACAACATGTAACATATAACATTTTGTGACATGACATAACATGTAACATAAAATATTTTGTGACATGGAACAACATGTAACAGATAAAATGTTGTGACATGACGTAACAGGTAACATTTCGTGACATACATAACGTGTAATAAATAAACATTGCGTGATAGAATATAATGTATAATAGATAATATATAGTGGCATGACATATATAATAACATAAGAACATAGACAACAGTTCCCTTACCAACACATATACACAAAAATCTGACAGTAAGTTAGAAGATAAAAAAAAAGAATGAAACATGAAAAACTATAAGTAAGGATTTCTAAACATTAGAAACTTCATCACTAATAACTTAGAAACATGAAAAATATTATCTTAGAGTAAAATTACCATTATACCCTCTACATGTGAGAAAATGACAATTTTACCCATAAGTTAAAGATTTTGCATCATAACTCCAAAACTCACCAAAATTTACACTCTTCATGTAAATTTTGTCCTAAATCTAAATATCTAATTAGAAAAATTTAAAACAAATCACAACCATGACAAATACACTAAGACCGAAACACTTATAAGTTATTTTTCTTGATTTTTGTTGCAATTATATCCAACCTCATAACTTATGCCTAAACCAAAATATTATAACATAGATTGTCATATCCTATGCTAAGAAGCATACTAAACCAACCAACAAAAATCCAATTCATAAAACACAAACCTTTCTAACGAAAAGTTCCAAACTTTTTAACTAAAATGTAACTATTGAATCTCAAGGTTTTGTCTCTTTTTAAAAATATCTCCAGGAACTTCAAAATTTTAAAAACTTTCTCCAAATATATTCCTAACATACTTAGAAGAAATATCATATTTTGAATCATCAAGTAAAAATCACTAAAACTCCCAAAATTCATCTAGAACCACTTCACCAAAAACAGATTTTCTCAAAGTTTGGTTTTGATCACACCACTTGATCCTAAACATACCATGAAAAAAATCACAAACCAACAATATCACATGGCAAAGCATGTCATAAAGTAGATACAATCATTAAACTCAACATCACAAGGCCATATTTGCATCAAAACATCCATACACCAAAAAGCCTCAAATTTGTGACCTAATCGAGTCTCTACATGCATAAAAAATCATATCTTTAAAACCAACACAAAAAATATTCAAAATAACATCCTAACATGTAGACCAAAGACTTAGGATCATCATATAAAAATATTAAAGCCATTGGATAATGACTTTACACAAAAGATTCAAACTTTCACAAAACAGAAATTGTTTTATTCCTTCTAGTTTCCAACTTTTTAAATCTAGAAAAACTTTCATAAAATACTTATAACATACAATGAATCCTCATAATTTCTTATAAATATGTTAACTACACTCTATAAAAATATCAAGCGAAGAACTTTCCAATAGCTTAGTAAAAAATTCCAAAATAGCAAACACTGTCTAGTTTACCGCTCAGGATGATCTTTTCATGGTTAAAACAACTTTTAACCGATAGAATGGCCATGAAAATCAATAAAAACCCACAGAAACTAGACTCAAATAGGAACAAATTTCGTGAAGGGAACTTCATGAGAAAATACTTACAAAAGCTTCAGAAAGAGCATGCAAAGTGACTTAGAAAAACAATCCTAGAGAACCTTTAGGTTTCTCTTCAAGAAAAGTGTTGGAAATAGATGAAATTTAAGGGAAATGGACTGGACGCATTCTTACACAATTGAGGGGTGATGAGAGGGTTGTGAATGACCTTAAATGATGGTTGTTTTAGCCCAAAAAAATGGGCAAAAGCAGCCCATGGTCTTGTTACCTAGAGCTGCCGTGTGAGAGTTGGTGAGTGAGGTGGCTTGGCCTTCATATCATGTACAACTTGGGGTTACTGTGGGTAGAGTTTGGTCAGCCATGGATAGGGGGAAAATTCCTCCACATGCCTTGCAAAAGTGGCTCAGTTTCATGGGCCTTAATCTAGTGAGCCTCAATTTGGGATTTAAAGAGGGTTTGTTTAGGGTTTGGGTTTCTATCAAGCCTAAATCTAATTTTTCTTGGCCCAATAAAAATTTCAAGGTTTAAATGGTTGAATAATGATGTTATAACAAGAAATTGATTTGTTAATAGCATGTGAAAGTGAATTGATTAAATGATTAAACATTAAGCTAGAAACCAAATCCATTTAGAGTTTGGAAACAAGTTTGGGATTTGGGAAAACTATTTAGGATTTCAGTTTCAACCAAACTTTTGGGATTTCAATTGAATTCTAGGTATTTAGGGCTTCTCTAGGGTTGAACTCTATTTGGTTTGGCACAATTAGATGGTTGGATGGAATAGAGTTTCGCTTAGGTGACATAATCTCATATATTGATTTCCTTCACATGTCCATCTCTTGGTTCCTCTTGGGGCTAAGATCTTGCCAAATATCCAAATTAAACTTTTCTAAACTAATTTAGATATTCCACACTGTGATTTTGAAAACATTCCACTTGGTGCTACTCTCGAGATTACTATCCACTCTGAAAAAAGTGAAAATAAAATTTGTACCGAAAAATCCTACATATACATACTAATCTTAGGGTGCAAATCATTTATCGAAATTCAATTATGAAGGCCTCGAAATAAATACAATGCATTTTTGAACAAGCGTTTCGTTCGAAAATTGAAAATGAGTTGTGCCATAAAGTCTTAAATATTCAAATGAAACTAATGATGCATATCATATCCCATTCTGACACTTCTAGGTACCTAAAATAAATAAAATTGTGCTTCTAACATCATAGTGAGTGGCTACACTGACTATGCTAATAGACTAAAATCTATACGATTGAGTCGATTCGTAAAAACCTACAAAATTTTCATGAGATTCCTAAAGCTTAAAGAAATTTATCCCTTTAAATTTATGGCGGGCCGTTACAAGGATGCTACAAATATTTATAAAAGACAATCTTAAAAAGGACTACAAAGTGGAACGTCTAGACAAACTTCCAAAAGTAGATTTGGGAGTAGGTGAAGAGGCAAGATCAATAATAGAATCAAAGATGTGCAGCTTCATAGTGAAGCATTGGTTTTCCTCATAAATGAGCTCAACAACAATGGCCTCTAGAGAGGGTAGCGGTGTGTGATGTAGGAGAGATGCTCGAGTTGGCTCAAATTCTCACAAAGAACCATCATGAAATGCATAAACTTGTGGCAATCATGATATGTCGCTAACATTTCAATATCCTCAGAGAATAAGAGATGAGGATTTGCTTCAGACAATTGTTCCTAAAGATTGTTAACTTGAGCATATAAATCATCAATAAACTGACCTGATTCCTGACACATATGATAAAGTTTAGTTCAGGTTGAAATTGCAGAGAAGCATCATGAGTACAATTATAGCGTTTAGCAAGAGAATTCCATGTAACTTTGGCATTTCCAAGTTTTACAAGTAAACTGTGAATAGATAGAATTTAAGTGTTAATAAACCAAGAAAATGGAATTGAAGTGTTAATAAACCTAGAAAGAATTATATAACACATGCTATGCCAATCTTCAAAATGGCATACAAAGGCATCAATACTTTTCACCATCATGTTGCTTAGAAGTAGAAAGATCACCAGATAAATAACACCACAATTTGTGCCCTCAAATAAAAACATCCATATTTTGAGCCCACCTTCGTAGCTTGAACTGTGACGGTGACAATACTTAGCTATTGTTGATATTATAGTTAGAGTCATACAAGATATTCTCAATGGGATGGATAATGTTATTAAGGTTGGAAGGTGATTTGGACATTGTCAATTTTTTTTGGTCAACGGTCAACATTCAAATGATGACGTTGCAAAAATGTGATTGGTGAGACTGGACAAATGAGGTGGCTAGAGAATGGGTTTAAGGGTTGGTTTGGTAGGGCTAAGAGATATATATGTTTAAGGAAAGTGAATGAGCTTTCAAAAAATAAAGGGACATAAAAGAGAGAGAGGCTTACTTGACATGGGTTGGGCCGAGGGAGGGATGGATCGGGTGGGAGGAGGTTCAATCGAGGAGACTGATGCATGCATTGCATGGATAAACGCACCAACAATATAGTCAGTGTGTGGGGGCGTATGAGCTACCAGAATATGGTGAAGTTTGCAACGGACTTGTCGATAACAACTTGTACAATCAATTGGTGGTCTGATACGAGAAAAAACATATTGAAAAAGGGATGTAATTGGTATGTAAAAAAGCCACAACTATCAAGTGCTAAAAGATTATCAAGCTAGATGTGGTGTGCTATATAAATAGCAAAGTGAAGGAACAAGCCTGCTAATAGAAAGATAGAGCACAGACACATACAATTCTATGAGAGAAATTAGGATCAAGTATTCTATGATAGCATGTTGAAAAATGTATATGAGAAAATTTGTATATTCAAGTGTATACAATTTACAAAATGCCTATTTATAGTTGAGGGCCTATGGTAAATAAAGAAATACAATCAAAACATAAATACAAATATAATTAACACTTGCTTGTGTAATGAGATGAGATGAAAATTTTGTAAATAATAGTAAAATAGTTTATGAATAGTAGCGAAATGGCTTGAGTTAATATGTTTTATTGGATTTTGAGAAATGAGAGAGAAAAAGTTGAATAAAAATATTATAAAGTTTAAAAAAATTGAATAATATTTTTGTTTTGAAATTTGCAAAAGTTGTATTGTTTTTTTTTTTTTATTTGGAAGTTTAAGAAAGTTCTAATAATTAGGTAATGATTAGATGAAAATGTTGAAAATTTAAAATTGAAAAGTATTTTATATTTACATCATGTTTAGGAAGAAAATTATGAAAATTTTTTAGATGAGATGAGATATTCTCAACTCATTTCACTTCCCAAAATGGCCTTACCAACAAAACATTCTTTCCTAAGAATATTCCATAATATCGCAATATTCTAAGATATACCATCATGATGGAAATATTCCTAGATATACTAACATCTACAAAGGTTTTTTCTTCTAATATTAATGTTGAATGTGAATATCTTTTAGAAACTCTCCAACCACGAGTAACTGATGCAATCAATGAAGATAGAGTGAGAACCTTTGAACTAGAGGATATTTAGATAGCCCTAAAGCAGATGCATCCCCATAAACCATTGGGTCCAGATGGCTTATCTACTTTTCAGGGAAATAATTACTAGAATTATCTAGGTGGTAGAGTTAGGCATAGTGACTAATAGAGACTGCTAGTCACATAAGCCTCAATAAATATCACAACTTGTGGATTCTTGAGTCCCTTTTAATTTCATGCAAGTCACAAGTCCAGGCTTTAACCAGATCTTTAGTGCTTTACAACTTGATGAGCATGTCATTAATTAAGCCTAAAATAGGTATTGAGCCAAATTCCATTTATTCACCATATGACTGTGAATGGTATCCATTGATGATCTATCATAAGAGAACTAAGCAATTAGGCCAAGTTGCATCGAGACTTTAGGTTTCTGTAGTTCAATAGGAGTAAAGAGCATTGCAACCTTATTATCTTTAGAATGGATTTGTTTAAAGGAAAATGATTAATTTATAACTCTTTTACAGCTATTTTACAACTGTATATTAAATAGATGATAGTTTTATGAAATTAAATTTATTTGTAATGAGGTGACAAGATTGTATGGTTGATTTTAATACGGGTTGTAAAATAGTTACAAAAGAGTTATAAGTGAATCATTACCCTAGTTTCAAAGGAAGCAAAATGTCATTAACGCGAAATGAAGAAAGCTCTGGAAAATTTGATCATCTAACCATTGTTGCATAAGGCTACATAGTGCATGTTTGAGATAGCTTTAGGGCTTATAATTTATAGCTGGAGTAATAAGTTCTACGAATAAAAAGCTATTTACTGTTTGGTAACCATATATTTAAAGTACTTTTAAACGTGTTACATTTATTTAGAAACAAATTAAAAAAATGTTTTCTAAAATAGAAATGTTAATCATTTGATTTTTTTAAAGATTATGATCATATCCTTAAAAGTTTAAAATTTGTAATTATTTGAAAGTTGTATAGGTATTTTCGTCCATTGACAGTCTTTTTAAAATTTGAATTACATTTCAGATTATCCAGAAAAGTGCATTTAAGGAAAAGTATCAAAATAATTTTGTCAAGTTACTTGACATTAAAAAGTACTTTAATATGTAACATCCGAACAACCTAATTTTTCAATTAAAGTGATTTTAAGACTATTTAAATACTTTTTACGACTCCTAAGGTAATCTCAAAGAGACCCTTAGAAGAGATAGATAGATGAGGAAACTCTCAAAGCATAGGAGCCAAATTATCTATGATAACCAACAAAAAACCAGAGATATGGTAAGAGATAAAATAAATAGATATGAAAAAAGAAAAATCATGAAATCATGCAAAAAACCATCAAGAGATGCGAGGAGAACAAAGAAAGAAGCTTCTCGTGAAGAGATCAGTAGCTAAAACTTATGTGATATTGATATTCATAATTTTGCTCTAATATGTTGCTTTCTATTCTTTTCTTCCTTTTCTTTATAGGCTCAATCTCTAAGAAATGAGGTAGTACATCATGTGAAGCTACTTAAAAGTATTAGATTAGCAAGTATAATTAGAGATAACAATATTTAGAATAAATGGTAAGATTTATTATACTCTCAAGTCGGTTTGTAGAGCATTTCATTTTTATTTAATCGTAGTTCTAGAAAATAGTGTCAGATATTTGAAGAATTTTTATGAGTTATTATACTTTGTAGAACATTTCATTCACATAACTTAAATAGTAAGATTTGATTCGTAGGATTCAGATTTTAAAATTTATTTTCTAAATCAAATTATTCCATGCAAGCACAAGAGAAATTTTCAATTCTTGTAGGATGCATTTGGATACAATAATTATGATTATGATTTAGATTTGTTTGTCAAATCCAAGATTTTGAAAAACTTGAAATCTTGTTTGATTTTAGTGAAAATTAAAATCTAAATTTTTAATACATATAATCCAAACAAAAGATTTTCAATAAATACAAATTCAGTAAAAGAAGTAGCTGTTTCCAATAACTACAAATTCGGTATAACTGTGATGTAATTGCCTATTTTCCAATTACACTTAATTTCTTAAATAATACAAGAGAGATAAAAGAAATTTACAATATTTATTAGCTTGTTATCAGAGAAATATTATCTTTTATCCTTGTTTTCATAATCTTAATTATAATTAAAATTAAAATTAAAATTAAAATTAAAATATACTATATTGTGATCCGAGGTAACAAAATCTAGAGAGTAAAGGGGCGGCTACTCCCCTTGCCCAATATAGAATAAAATTATCTTGTTTACCATTCGAATACAGATAGAGATGTTCATAGAGAGACAAACATTCCATTGATTCTAATTTTGGAATTGAAAGACAATTTTTGGAATTGAAAAAGCTTGTTGATCCAAATGAATAGTTGTCGTTTGGATAGTGAGTTGAGATAAGATGAGATGAAATTAGATGAACTGGGATGCAAGTTAAAAATTGAATAAAATATTATTAAAATATTAATTTTTAATATTATTATTATTTTAGAATTTGAAAAAGTTAAATTATTTATTATATTTTGTGTGAGAATTTAGAAAAGTTATATTGATGAGATGAGATGAAACTCTTTCACTATCCAGACCTAAAATTCTTCTTGTTTCTCTTTGCCCTCCACCCCGGAATTGACCTATAACATAACCTTCAGATAATATATATTTTAATCAATTGTTTTTATCATTTGTTCGTTTGAATATTTGAAATATCTTAATATATTTGTAAATAGTATTAAAATTATTTGAGTTAAGATATTTTATTAAATTTTAAGAAATGAGAGAAAAAAATTGAATAAAAATATTATAAAATTAAAAAATTATTTGAATATATTTTTCTTAATATTATTTTTATTTTGAAATTTAGAAAAGTAATATTACTTTTCGTATTTTGTTTGGAATTTTAAGAAATTTTTAATGATTAGATAAAAAAGTTGAATATTTAAAATTGAGAAGTATTTTGTATTTAAATGATATTTAAAAAAAAAGATCTAAAAATGTTTTAAAATATCTGAGAATACTTGAGAATATTTATTTTGTCAAATGATAACTATTTTATTTTCTTGGATAGACAAACAATAACTACTTAAAACGAATAATAAGGATTGTAGTAAATGATAAAAGTTTAAGACCAAAAAGGGTATTACTCGAATTCAAAAGCTCTTATAATTAGGGTGTAACCGGTTCGGTTCGGTCCGATTTTGAACATACTTTAAAATCGAATTGATATATACCGGTCTTAAGATTTGAAGAACTAATATTGTACTGATTATACTCCTAAACTGGTACTTTCGATTTTATCGGTTCTGATCCAGTATAATATATAGTATATATAATATAATATATATTAATATAATGATAATATATTGTCGTATATTATAATATCTATTATAATTATATTATAGACTATAGTGATATATTATAATATATAATATAGTGATATATTAATAGTTATAATATACTATAATAATATATAGTGATATAGTATTAGTATAACTACTAATATAATAGATTATAATGATAATATCTAATTATTTATATAGGATTTTAATATTTAATATTATATTAATTTAATTCTTAAAAAAAATTATATTAATTAATAATTTATCATAGGACAAAATTATTTTATATATAATTATATATATTATATATAAATAATTATATAAATAATATTTTATACAATATAGGTTGGGTTTGATCTAGTGTTAGAAAGAAAAATTGAAATCGGACCGATTTCAATTAATTTTGAGAAAAATGAAATTGATATCGAAGCAGAGCAAATCTATTACTATTCTCGGTTCAGTCCGATTTACCTGTTCGCCCATTCTTTTTTATTTTTTGTTTTCCACCCAAACTCATCTAATTTTTGTTGATAAATAAGTTTAGAAAAAGAGCAGTATTATTCATAAGTCTCACATCTTGCACACTCACTTAAAAATATATCATTTTATTTTTTTATCTTATTTTATTTATAAATGAGAAAAAATACTTACAACCGTGAATTGCGTAACCGCCGCGTAATCGCTTTGAAAAAAATGAATAAAACATGGGACTCACATGAAAAAAATTAATTTTTTAATAGTGGACCCCACTCTTTTTCAAAGCGATTACGCGGTGGTTACGCACTTCACGGTTGTACGTAGAATTACTCTTTATAAATATATCTATAATTATTTTTATTACGTGAGTAAAAAGATAAAATTATATATTTTTAAATAAATATATATGATAGGATGTGATATTTATGTTCAGAATTTAAAAAAAAAAAATTATAAATGGAGAGTTCTTTTATCATTTTCGATCGGTATCGGAAACATCAACAAGAAATTCCCGTGAGAGACCCGTAAGAGCAAAAGTCAGAATCCACTATCCAGTAATAAACTTAAGATGTACTTGCTGACTTACACTTTCTAAGATAACGTACGTGTGACGAGCCCAGGCGAATGGTTTTGCGCCACATCATCAATCAACCATAGGTAGAGCGAGTAGGTTCCACACCCAAACCTCAAGCGAGTACGAGAAATGAGATTATCTCAGAGTTGCGCACGTGTCACGGTACAACCAACGTTTGTGGCGTTGTCTCTCTACTCAACTCCGCCTCTCCAAACACCTTTATATACGCGGAACTCTCAGCAATATCAGAGAGAACGGGTAAAAAACTCAAGAGAACAAACGCGCAGGGTTTGGCAATGGCGTCTAGGGCTTCGATTTGCTTCTTTGTGCTGGCTCTGTCTCTCTTCGCGTCGTCCTTTACGAATATCTGTGCCGAGGAATCGGTATCGGAATCGGAATCGAAGGAGTTCGTGCTCACCTTGGACCACTCCAACTTCTCCGACACTGTAAGCAAGCACGACTTCATCGTCGTCGAGTTCTACGCCCCTTGGTATCCTCCTTTTACTCCTCTCACCGTAATTGATTCCGTTTGCTTTGACCGATCTGTGCTCCTTGTTTTAGTCTGCTGAATTCTGTTTGTCTGCGTTGATTAAATTCTCAAAATGTCTCCCTCCGTTTTATTTTCCTTTATTTTAACTTGCGTTTTGAATCTAGATTTGTAGTGCTGATCTGTTTAATATAATTATTTTTTTCATTAATCGAATAAAAATCCTACGTTTAATCTGTTTTTAGGGTTCGAATTCACTTGTTGATTGTGGTAATTCAAGCATGAGTTGATTACTTCTCGTGCATGTAGTATGTGGGCGCTTCACCGTGAGATAAAATGATTTCAGATGAGTTTAATAAAATATTTTTAAAATATTATTATTATTTTGAAATTGAAAAAAATTTGAATTATTTATTATATTTTTTATTAAAATTTAGAAAAATTATAATAACGAGTAAGATGAGATGAAACCAAAGGCCTTAATCTCACTTTTTTCAATTAAGGTCTAAAGTGGGTTAAAACATTTTATTTAAGATAAATATCGAAACTAGTTATAGGCTACTTTTTTTTTTTTTCCTTTTTTTTTTTTATTTTGTTCTCCGTCTCATTTCGCTTAAACTAGGTGTATAGGTTTCGAAAGGATGTCTTATATATATGTTAATCTGGCAAAATGTCGCTGAATCATGTCTCTTATATTTCTAACCTGTTTTTGTTTCCTCCAGAAAAATGTCCCTTTTTATTTGAACGAAAAGGAAAAAGGAAAAATCTATTGTGACATCGAACCGCATCCAACATTTATGAGTTTGTTGCATATGCACAATAGGTTCAAACATAAGAATTAGCTTCTCATGTAAAAAAGTAATTTTTTTTTCCGAGTTGAAAGTTGATAATCTTGCCTTTCATCTGTACTTCTAATATTTATCCGTTATCACCCTTCCAGGTGTGGCCACTGTAAGAAGCTTGCTCCAGAGGTAACAAGAATTTCTAGTTTCTAGTGCTTTAATAGGATTTTACTCCACACCGTGGGTAGTTATTAAGGAGAAACAGAAACCTTATATTTTTTCACTTAGCTGATGATAACTTCCATTCATTTGTAGTACGAGAAAGCTGCATCTGTATTGAGCGTTCATGACCCTCCAGTCATTCTAGCAAAAGTTGATGCCAATGAAGGAGAAAATAAAGATCTGGCTTCTGATTTCGAGGTCAAAGGTTTCCCCACAATTAAGATTCTGAGAAATGGAGGAAAGACTGTTCAAGAGTACAAAGGTCCACGTGATGCAGATGGTATCGTTGATTATCTGAAGAAACAAAGTGGTCCTGCATCCGTTGAAATTAAATCTGTGGAAGATGCTAGTAGTCTTATTGATGACAAGAAGATATTCATTGTATGCTCCTAATACTATTTGTTTTCCATTTCATTCTTTCCTGTAAAGCTTAGCCTCTGAAAATAATTTTTCATATCTTGCAGGTTGGGGTATTCCCAAAATTTTCTGGGGAGGAGTTTGAGAACTTCACATCTCTTGCTGAAAAACTGCGCTCGGACTACGAGTTTGGGCATACTTTGGATGCCAAACTTCTTCCACGTGGGGAATCATCAGTGAAGGGGCCCATAGTTAGGATCTTGAAGCCATTTGATGAACGTTTTGTTGATTTCCAGGTATCATTGATTTGAGAAGTTTCAGAACAGATGTATTTATCATCTAATTTCTATTTCAGTTAGACGTTTTTATGCCGATTTATTCTAATGTACACAATAGCTATCTTACAGAAGTTACATGCATGCAGGATTTCCATGTGGATGCTTTAGAGAAGTTTGCTGAAGAGTCTAGCTTGCCTACTGTGACTCTCTTTAATAATGATCCAAACAATCATCCTTTTGTTATTAAGTTCTTTAACAATCCGAATGCCAAGGTAATTCATTGTGAAATTTGTCTGCTAATTTGGTTTTTGCTCATTCTAAAGCTTGAATAATTTTCAGAATTATTGTCATGGATGTGTTTCAAGATTTGTTGAAAATCCTCTCCTCTTTTCAGTTTGTTCATAAGTTGGAATTCTCGTAATGCTTTCTAGGTTATATTTCAATGGGACAGGCATTATCTTGGCTGTCCGATCTATGCATCCTTTTCTGTTGAATCGATTGTCTTCTAATTAAAGATTTTAAAATTGGTAGGCTATGTTGTTCCTGAACTTCAGCAGTGAAATTGCCGATTCTATCAAATCAAAATATCGTGAAGTTGCTGAGCAATCTAAAGGAGAAGGGATAAGCTTTCTTATTGGAGATCTGGAAGCTAGCCAAGGTGCCTTCCAGGTTGGTATCTTTTCAGTCTGCTCCCCCGGTTTTGCTTCTTCTTTGCTCTGTATGTTTCTTTGACATGGTAAATGTTTTGATTGTATGATCAGTATTTTGGACTTAAAGAAGAGCAAGTTCCACTACTTGTCATTCAGAAGGCTGAAGGAGAGAAATATCTGAAACCAAACTTGGAGGCTGATCATATTGCACCCTGGGTGAAGGACTACAAGGTGATTCTTTACTTGCTTCATTTATTGCATTTGTTCTGTCAGCTACTTTTGGATGTTAAGTGAGTCAAAGTTGCTTAATTGATGGGCTTTTGATTCCAGGATGGCAATGTCAAACCATATAGGAAGTCTGAACCTATTCCTGAAGCTAACAACGAGCCTGTGAAAGTGGTTGTCGGGGACAGCCTCCATGATATAGTCTTCAATTCTGGAAAGAATGGTGAGAAGAATAAATTTTTTTCTCTTAATTTTTTTCATTTCATGTAATGGTAGGCTAAAATGTTTAATATGGTCTTCCAATGGAAGGCATTGCCAAGCCCTATTGTTTCGTACCTTTTTTGAGTATTATTCTATTTCAATTTAATAGATTAAGATTACTACTGCAGATAATTGAATTAGATCATGTGAGACTTCTATCAATAAACTTAGTTACTGATAAAAAAAAAAAGTGCAGATCATGAGACAATTCAATTTGGTCTTATAGACATTCCTACCATTTCTTCCTTTGTGATAATTATTGGGATTAAGATTTATGATATTCACATAACTTATACCAGTTGGTTATTTTGAGGTAAGAGTCATGACGGGGTGAGTTTGAAGAATTAATATGAAGGGTCTAGAAACTGAAACAAATTATTAATGTTTTATCAACAGTTGGTGTTCAGTACCTTTTTTAATGCTTGATATTGTTTCATTCTTCTGGTCATCCTATGATATTATAGAATCACATTATTATGTATTCAATTTACAGTTCTCCTAGAGTTTTATGCTCCTTGGTGTGGACACTGCAAAAAATTGGCACCGATCTTGGATGAAGTTGCCATCTCATTTGAAAATGATGCGGACGTTGTTATTGCGAAACTTGTAAGATCTATTGCCTCGTTTAGCTTTATAAATAGCTATTTATATCTATGTCAATTATCAGTTATTGTCTTCTTAATTTGAAGTTTCTATCTGTCCGGGAGGCAGAATTAAATCTATTTTAATAAATATCTTCAATTACCTATAAATCTATTTTTGTTTTCATTATATATGTATGGATGAGGCATGACCTAATTTATCTGCTGTCATGGGATTTTTTTTTTTTTTTTGATCGGTAAAAAAATTTTGATTGATCAAAAGAGAGACAAAAAAAGCCCAAGTATACGGGACATATACATGAGCGAGTTTATGTCTAGTCTAGAGATACAAGGAAATCATGAAAAGACCTGTCATGAAAATCAATTACAATCGACCAAATGGGATTTTGGGTATTCTGTATTCAGATTTGCATACCATTTAGTCGAGGAACTCTCATCTGTCTCCCAATTTGTCGG
The DNA here is from genome assembly GCF_001411555.2 of Juglans regia. Classification (NCBI taxonomy): domain Eukaryota; kingdom Viridiplantae; phylum Streptophyta; class Magnoliopsida; order Fagales; family Juglandaceae; genus Juglans; species Juglans regia. Next base: position 9,691,189 of record NC_049915.1, on the reverse strand, counting down.
CCTAATTGATTTATGTGGCTGATAATATTGTTTATCATATAATATATATCTTTATAACATTTTGTATCATATAATATTTTCTTAGTACATTTTCTTTGTCTTTCTAGGATGCAACTGCAAATGATGTCCCGAGTGATAAATTCGATGTGAAAGGTTACCCAACCCTCTACTTTAGCTCAGCTAGTGGCAAGCTGTTGGAGTATGATGGTGATAGGACCAAAGAAGAGATCATAGATTTCATCGAAAAGAATCGGGATAAAACTGCTGCCCCACATGACCCGTCAAAAGATGAGCTCTAAAGAAGGTAAATATGGCTGTGCTTGTTGACTCTCTTTTAATTTTCAATTGTTCTGAAGAAGTAGCAGCTTGGTCTGGAACCATATTGATTTTTTCAGATATTCTTTACATATTTTTGCATAGATTTACTACTAGTTTATTATATAAAAATGGAAAACCCTCTACGGGTGTTGAGACTTAGGATTAGTTTTTTGGATTTTCTCAACCTGTATCTTTTTTGAAGGATTAATTTTGGAGACGTTTGAATTCGAAGATGACTTGAGATAAGTTGAGATGGATTATGAATAGTAGTGAAATGAGTTGTGAATAGTAGTGAGATGAGTTGAGATGAAATGAGCTGAGAATACATTTGGGTAATAAGACAGACGAGAAATTTTTAAAATCTCTCAATTTTCTTCTCGAACATCATTCAAATATAAAATAATATTCAGTTTCAAATGTTCAACTTTTTCAGTTAATCATTACAACTTCTATAAATTTGAAAATAAAACACAAAATCATCAATATAATTTTATCAAACTTCAAAATAAAAATTATATTCAAGTAATTTCTTAATTTTATAAATTTTTTATTCTTTTACCAAAAATTTAATAAAACATCTTAATTTAAATTATTTTATTATTATTCAACTATTCACAAAATTCTGCCGAGGCTTTATCGATGATTCCTCTTGTGCAGGGAGTACACACTTTACGATGTAGAGGAGACAGACACATACGGTTTTATGTGCATCTGGTGTTTAGTGGCTGCTCTTATACCCAGAACAGTAGCAAGATTAACAATGCCTGATCTCCCTCCTTCAGCCGTTCTCCGTTCTAGTTACTTTAAAGTTTATGTTTCCATGAATAAAATGAGACGTATCTTATGGTATGTGTAGTAGCTCTGGTAGTTTCTGGATAGTAATAGTTTTTGTAACAGTTTTGTGGCTATAGAATCCCTTTCCAGAAAATTAAATTAGAGAGGATATATATATTTATGCTCACATGGCACTATTGCCGGAGTTTTATGCAGGAAAAAAGTTGCATGCCAATTTCTGGTTATTTATTTTTATTTTGTTTCGTGCTTAGCAAAATGGTTGAATTGTCCTGGAATTATATGTCCCAAGGGTGTTACCCGCCTCCTACACGGCAGGACCGTCCCTTCCTTGCCCTCCGCCCGCATGGGCTGGGGTGGGGATTTTTTCCCTGCACTCTGCTCCCATCCATGTGAGGAGGTAGACCTCCATCCGTTCACCTTCCAACACGCTAGGCTTTTGGTCCAGTTCAGTTATTTGAGTCTAAAATGACCTAGAAACACATTTAAATCTGTTTTTGAGTTATTTTGAATCCAGAATTTAATTAAAAAAATAAATATATTATAAAATTGAAAACAGAAAATAAATTATATGAATATTGGATAGAAACTATTAACTAATAAGTATATAATAACTTTCAACGAATACTATTAAGTATTAATTAATAATCATCACTAAGGTACTAAGTTATTACAATTATACAAATTAAGAAAATTAATAAACTATTCAAATATTAAAAATTCATTTAAAAATATTAAATATTACAAATTGTACTACTAATTATTGTAGCAACATTACAATTAGTTGTAAATTAACAAAAATTATAACATTTCAAATTTGATCGATTTGAAATGGTGGTGAGTTCACTGAGTTGTGTCGAGATCATAAAATTTGCAATATTAATAAGTTAAAAAAAATTAGAATTATAAAGTTATAAACATGAAACAAAAATTTAAAAATACATGCATATTATGCAAATCATGACAAATTGGCAATGGTGGATCCAATACACACAAAATCATACTGCATCGAAGGTAGCCATAGACGTCGTCTCATATATCACTATTATAATTAAATTTGAAATTAATACCAATAAAATAAAAATAAATAAATTAAAATAAGAAAATGAAATTCAAAACTCACGATTACCAGATCCAGGCTGATCACCACTTTCCTTCTCGACGTCGACCTCCTCATTGTGAAGAACATCTAGAACATGAATTGGACTCTTTGTGGTCCAATTTTGCGTGCAAATCAAAGCCTTCATAGTGGTAGGAGCTAATGAATTCCGAAATGAATCTAATACGCGCCCTCTGGTGCTAAAGATCAACTCTGAGGCTACAGTGCTAATAGAGACGACCAAAATACTGCGGGCTATCCCTCCAAGGACGAAATACTTCACACCCTCCACCCTCCACCAACTTAATATATCAAAGTCTCGTGAAAATGGTTCAAGCTCCGCTGCCAAGTATCTGTCTATCTCTGACTGAGCCTTTGTAGAACTCCGGACGAAGGGATTCTGCTCCAACCTCTCATCCCAATCCAATCTGCATCTTTTCCCAATCCCGGCTTCTGGAACTGGTGGGGGAAGGTGTAGGTGTAGGTGTAGGTGCCACAATATTATCAACTCGCAAGACGGTAAACTCATCAAATAATTTACCAAGATTTTCCTAACTCTTGCTGCAATATGCTCCAACCATGCTTGTTTGTACGCAATTCCCAATCCATATACCATGCCACCATAAACCGAGGTTCAACAATAACAGCTACATATAACAAAGTATTAGCCCTAGTGAAATCTCTCCAATACTTGTCGTACTTTATCCTCATAATCAATACCGTTTCCTGCAGCTTAATGTGACCACATGCGACTATGTCATCTAATTCTTCTTTTACTCTACATATTTACTGACATAAATGATAGGATGTAGGGTACAAAGTTCTAGATAACTTAATGATGACCTCGTAAAAAAGCCTAAAAAAATCTACGAAAATATATACAACTTTCCAATCATCATCCATAGGCTTCCACAATCCCCATGATCATCAAAATATTTTATATATTGGATGTCTTCATCACCCAATAATGCAAATGCTAATTTATATTCTTGAGTCGCCTCCAATATAAAAAATGTTGAGTTACATTGTGTAGACATATCAGTACAAAGGCTCTTCTTGGATATTAGGCCCGCAGATCTCGCAGAAACTTTGAATTTCTCTAATCTTAAAGGAGAAGATCTCACCCATCTCTTTCCAAAAAATTAAATTAGAGAGGATATATATTTATGCTCACATGGCAATGTTGCCGGAGTTTTATTTCTTCTTCTTTTTTTTTTTTTTTTTGTTTCTTGCTTAGCAAAATGGTTTGAAATGTCTTGGAATTATATGTCCTGAAAAATGGTTGAAATTGTATCTTAAGCCCATTTGGATAGAGACATTTTCAACTTATCTCATCATTATAATTTTTTTAAATTTATACACAAAATATAATAAACAATTCAACCTTTTCAACTCTTAAAACAAAAATAATATTAAAAAATAATATTCTAACAATATTTTATTCAATTTATCTAAAACTATCTCATCTCATTTCATCTCATCTCATTATCTTAACTAGCGATGAAACCAATAAAATTTGGAGAATATTTGAAAACTGACATCAGTAGAAGCTTTTTGGAAAGAGAAGTGTTATAGTCACGATTTATACGATGCGATAGATTTATTTTATAATAAAAGTAGTTTTATAATTTAATATATCATATCAAATCACGTCTATTTGTGAATCTTTTTTGGGGGAAAAAAAAAAAGCAATACTGTTAAGTTTATATTTCTTTCTTTGTTCTGTAACAGAGTTGTACCAAAACCTTAATACAAGGAAATAGAAATCTGGCTGAAAAACAGTTGCAAATGATCTTATACCCCAATCCTATATACATGCACCAAACTGCGACTAGAATGGTATACTCTGTTAATTATATAACAGCCAGTCCCTTCATTTGAGGTCTTCTCTCAAGTGGCTCTGGAGTCATTGTTTTCCTTTTGCTCACTACTACGTTTTGATTGTTGTTCATCGTGATGTCGATGATCATGCTGTCATTGCCATTGTCGTTGGAAGTGGTAATGTCTATCTTGGGATGGACTGGAAGTTTCAGAAGGTGAGGCTGAAGCTGCTTCTTCAAGTCTGATAATTGAACAGGCTTCAGCAGGAACTCCTCTGCCCCTTCTTCCATACACCTAAACTCAACTCATTCCATGCATTTTCATATTCAGTCAGAAATCCTAAAGAGTGTTTATATATATATATATATATATATATATATATATATATATATATATATATAAAGGAAAATGGAGGAAAAGAGAGAGAAACTTACATGCTTATTCTAGACGGTACATTCTCTGATGACATGACCACTACTGGTATGTCTTTCCACAAAGACCCCTGCTTAAAAATGCAGATCTAATAAGCACTTTGTACCAAGATCTCTTCAAATTACTCTTATCTAATAAGCATAAATATATGACCAACATTATGTGTTTATGACAAGAGCCTGATGACATACGGTCTCTCTCCAAATGGAGAACATGGGTTCGAAATCCCTTCCCCCGTTGTATTAAAAATAATAAAAATAATAAGCATTTTGTGCTTATTACAGTTTTTACTATTATTAGAGTAATGCTACATATAGTCATAGAATGCGTAAACGCCGTACAGTCATTTTGAAAAAGTGGAGTCTACTATTAAAAAATTAATTTCTTTTTATGTGGATTCCATATTTATTCATTTTTTTCAAAGCGACTGCACGGCGCTTGCACACTCACAGCTGCAAAGATCATTTCTCTATTATTATTATTGAAGTCGTGTTTCCAAAATACCAAACTTTAAGACCCTAATTCAAATATTAAAAGCAGACCCCCACAAAATTCTTAATTAAAAAGTACTTTGGCCATTTTTTTTTAATACATTCAACTGTGTTAATCTATTTGTAAAATATTAATTTCCTTCAGAAATTTACCCTTTAAAAGCGTATGTTCTTAGCTCTAAGCATTTATTCTTTGAAGGCTTCTTCTGTATAAGATGGACATTTTCCTTTACTGTAACACTATTTTTTTCCCCCTTCTTTCCCCTTCTAATATCAGTAACTATTGTCATATATATCTGTACATACTATTCCAAAGAATGCACGTAATGTATGTATTTTATATCAATCATCATGAGAGAATATTGGTGATTATAGTGATTTAATTATCACCTTGACTCTCTTAAGTAAATCATAGCCGCTCATCCCGGGCATTGAGTAGTCCGTCATGATCAAGTTTACAGCTTTCAACCCCTGCAATATTTGTTCACACAACTACTTGTTGTTAGGTACTTTGAATTATTTCGTCAAAGAATTAATGGGAAAAAGCTTAAAATACTTCATTAATATCACTTTTGATGATCATAGCAACCATGGCAACTGATCATCTTCTTCTCTTAAAATCTAATATATAGATAATTTTTGCGACGATAACGACTATTTGAGAAAAAAATAAACTCATTTTGATAGAAAATAATTATTTTAACAGAAAATAACTAATCACAAATAAACAGTTAATTTCATGGGAGCTTAGAAGAAAGAAGATCCTGACCTCTTGTGTTGAGGATTGGGGAGAAGAGGATGAAGCTGTAGATCTGTCAATCTCTTGGCTATCAAGCAGGCCCAGATATTCAAGAGCTTTGTCCCCAGAATCCACACAAGTCACTGCAACAATCGGTTATAACAATAAATATTTATTGAATAATTCTATTTGAAGGTGTTTATACCGCACAATATTTCTTCGATAAACCCAAATCAAGTTTGAGATGCACAAGGCCAGCCCCCATGAGTTAATTAACAAATAACAAGTAATGCTGAATATTATTACATCAAAAGAAATATATTAAGAAGAATTCCATCCAAGTGTACCTTTGCATGAGGATTCTCTGAGGAGCCTCTCCAAGAGCTTCCTCTCAATGAGACTATCATCAACTGCAAGAACATGGAAATGCTGCAGCTTTTCCCTTTGTTGAGTATGAACTGCAACATCTGAGTGCAAGTACTCCATTAATTTGGTGAAGAATATTGAAACTCAGGCCGGCTCTTGAGAGAATCCCGGTTAATGTTTATATATATATATATATATATATATGGAGATCGATCTATATATGGGGGAATGGAATGAGAAGTGTGTGTTGTTTTGTGAAGGTTTATTAGGTAGGAGAAGGCAACAAGTAATGAAGCTGGCGTTCTTTGCAAGATAGCAGATGGTGTACGTATGTATCTGGCTGGCTGGCGTGCCTAAGTAGTGTGTGTGCTTTTCATGCTGAGATCTCTCACTAGATTCTCTACAACCACCACTCATTCATCTGTCTGACTCGCTCTTTCTCTCTTTCTTTCTTTCTTTTTCTTTCTTTGGATTTTGTTTGATTGCAAAGGAAACTCTGGGTCCCATTGTTCATGACGACAATGGAAAGAAGTTGATTTCTTTTTAGGGTGTCAAGAACTGTGTTTGGATTAAAGACTTTGCCAAAAGGTGTTTTACTAATTAAAATTTTATTATTTGGATGATATTTTTTTCTCCCTCGTTTTCTTTTCTTTTTATTTCATTTTTTTTCCTTCCCTTATTTTCTTTCAATTTAAATAAAGTCACATTCGATTTGTATGTTGGTTTGTTCCAACGAACATATCAAATCCTACCAAAATGTTTAGGATGGAAGGATGTGACACGTGATATAACAGCTAGCCAGCAACATTTGGATCATATATTGGTAGCATAGGTATTATCTTTTAAATATTCTAATTTATTGTAATGTTTTAAGCATTATATTAAAACAGCCCATAAATTATACGGTGCTAAAAAACAAAAAATTTGTGACTCGATCCAAACCGGCCAAAGTGGCAGATTGAAAAATTTATCTTTGGGGGCGAATTATTATTAAAATATTAAAAATATTTTTATATGTTTTCATAATGAGAAATATTTTAACCACAAAGAGATTAAACAAAAGTAAACTCATAAACTAATGTGGTTTGATGCAGTACGTCAAACTGTAAAATTACTTTTATTATAGATCTAAAAGATCACATGAAGCCACATCAGCTTATAAATTTATTTTTTGTGTACTCTCTTTGTATATGTAGCACTTCTTTTTCATAATATGTTGTAATATTGTGAGAGCTACGACCTTACTTAATATTTACTTAAGAGATTTTTTTTTTTTTTAAAAAGATGGATTTATGGTTTTGGGCGAACAAAGCAAGAAAGACATGAGCGAGCAAGTTATTGGTAGACAATGTTAACGGCTACACATTTATGGGAAATTGCTTCCCCTAATTTCTCTCCCGATAAATCACTCTATCCAAAATCATTCTCCTTTGTTATGGAAAGTTTGTATAAAATTTCTCTATATAGCTTATTGTTTCCTTTTTGTAGTCTGATCATATGGGATCTGTTTCTCAAATCTCATATATATATATATATATATCCCTCTTTGACTATCAATGAATATATGAGAACTACACATTTTAACATGGTATCAGAGAAATTTTGATCTTGTTATTCTCGTTTTTTATATTTTTCGGGCTCTCACATTGATTTGCTCTCCTTCCTATTTCCCACATTTTCTGATATTTGAATCCTTGTTTTTCAAGTTCTCTCATGGAAAATCCACCTCAGAACCTCTCCGTGTTAGTCGAAAATTCTTCTACTATTGACCATACCATTAGTCCATACCATCTTCATAGTTCAGATAATCCATGAATCATTTTAGTTTCCCGTTCATTAACTGGGGACAATTATTCCACCTGGAGTCGAGCCATGCGAATGGCTTTAAGTGCAAAAAATAAATTAGGTTTTATAGACCAAACAATTCCTAGATCAGAAATCAAGTACCCAGATGAATTTGCACTATGGCAACGATGCAATGACATGGTTCTCTCTTGGATTCTCAACTTAGTCGATGTCGATCTTGCCACTAGTGTTGTCTACATTGATTCTACCTCTGATGTATGGGCCGACTTGAAAGAACAATTTTCTCAAAGTAACGCTCCGCACCTTTATAAAATCTGACCAGTCATTTCTTCCTTGCTACACGACCAGTCATCTGTAGCAGTTTATCTCAACAAGTTGAAGCAATATTGGGATGAGTTGGCATCTTATTCACGATTGCCCCCATGTATTTGTGGAGCAATGAAAACTCTCCATGATCGTGATCAAGAAGAAAAAGTTCTTCAATTCCTTATAGGACTCCACAACTCCTATGGTGCTGTCCATGGACAAATTTTGCTAATGAATCCTCTTCCTCCCCTTAATAGGTTTTATGCTCTTGTCCTATAAGAAGAAAAGCAATGATAGATCACCAATTTTCTCCATAGTTCTGATGGCATGGCCCTTGCTGGAATCAAACTTTTTCGAGGTCACATTCTGCCTCAGATTCCAATGGGAATGTTCAGGGTTGTGGAAAAGGTAAAGATCGAACATGTGATCATTGTCGCAAACTTGGACGACCTGGACTTGGTCACTCCATTAACCGATGCTATTGACTACACGGTTATTCGCGATGCCATCGTTTGCATAAATCGAACGATGATACTCCCACCAAAGGTGTTTTTCGTGCTAAGTCATCTTCTCATAATGCTAACCAAGATGACTCCACTGATGCGGCTCCATTCTTCACTCCGACATAGTATAAACAAATTCTAGCTTTACTTAATGAAGGTACCCCACATAGCTTAGCCAACGCAGTAGGTACTTGTTCTTCATCCATCTCTGCAACATCTTTCTCTAATTTAAGCTCAACTTTAAATTCCTCATGGATCATTGACACAGGGGCCACTGATCACATGGCCTCATCTTCTAACTTGTTCACTTTACATGCCTCTCTTGTTGATCCACTTCCTATTCGATTACCAAATGGAACTTCCGTTCATATTTCCTCTAGTGGTTTCATTGATCTTACTTCGATGTTGCACTTAGATAATGTATTTCATGTCCCAACCTTCAATGTCAATTTAATGAGGACCTTGCAATGAGGAAGATGATTGGGTTGGGTAAAGAAGTTGGCGGCTTCTATTTGTTCAATCCAACTACCTCTTATTCTCTTACAGCTTTTTCTGCTCACAATAAAGTTTACCCACCCATTTGGCATCAACGGTTGGGACACCCATCTGATAAACAATTTCAACGTCTCGCTCGAGCATTTCCTAAAGTTAGTTTCAATGCATCCTTATTTTGTGAATTTTTTCCAACGGCAAAGCAAACTCGTCTTCCTTTTTGTAGTAGCTCAATAACTTCTACTGAACCTTTTGAGTTAATTCACTGTGAGGGAGGTCATCCTATTGCTTTTTATTCGGAGCCCATTATTTTCTTACTATAGTGGGTGATTTTTTCTGTTGTACACAGGTTTACCTTCGCATTTTCTGAAACAAGTTCTCTTCTTAAAAAATTTTTTTGCATGGTTAAAACACAATTTGGATGCCAAATTAAATGCATTCGCTCTGATAATGATACTAAGTTTTTTTCAAATGACTTAATATCATTCCTTCATGATCATGGTGTGCTCCAATAGCATAATTGTGTATCCACGCCACAACAAAATGGTGTGGCTGAACAAAAGCATCACCATATACTTAATGTTGCATTTGGTCTTCGTTTTCATGCATCTTTACCCCTCATCTTTTGGGGTGAATGCATCTTTACTGCTACTTACCTTATAAATAGAATGCCAACGCCCCTTCTTTCAGGAAAAACACCATATGAGATCCTTTTTCATCGTTCACTCACACATGGTCACCTTCGAGTTTTTGGTTGTTTGTGTTTTGCCACTAATGTTTCTCCTAAAGGAAAATTCACTAGTCATGCTGGCCGTGTTGTCTTTTTTGGCTATCCTTATGGGAAAAAAGCCTATCGCCTTTATGATCTTGAGTCTAAATAGATTTTTACTGGTTGAGATGTGATTTCTCATGATTGTATTTTGCTTTGCTCAAAATAATGCTCACACGCCTTTTTTAAAGCAACCAGTTCTACCTGTCCCAGCTCTTGATCTTCCATCAACTAGTCTTCCAGCCCCACCTTCAGTCGAAAATACCCACACAGACATTGCAAATAATATACCTCCTTCTCCAATCATTCGACAATCCACATGGCAACGTCAATGCCCCTTTCATTTTCAAGACTACCACTGTCCGATGTTGCCAATATCTTCCCTCACTCAATCCTCAGATTCCTTGCAAGTCACTCCTAAAGGTACACGTTCCTTTATTGCTGCTATTTCTATAGAACAAGAACCTGCAATGTTTGCTCAAGCTATGCAAAACCTCATTGGTGTAAGGCCATGGTTGCTGAACTTGACGCATTGGAAGCTAATGGGACATGGACCTTGGTTGATTTACCCACTAGACATGCACCAATTGGTTGTCGTTGGGTCTACAAGATTAAGTACAAGTCTGATGGCTCTGTCGAACGTTACAAAGCTCATCTCGTTGCTAAATGTTATACTCAAAAGGCCAGGTTAGACTATCATAAAACCTTTGCAATGGTAGCTAAATTAACTACTGTGCGTTGTCTTTTAGCTATTGCAGCTGTTCAAAATTGGTCTCTTCATCAATTAGATGTCAATTATTCTTTTCTCCATGGTGATTTAGATGAAAAGGTTTATATGGTTCTTCCACCTGGTCTCGGTAAATAAGGGGAGAATTGTGTTTGTCGCTTGAATAAGTCTTTATATGGCCTTAAGCAAGCTTCAAGAAATCGGTTTGCCAAATTTTCATATGCTATTCAAGATGCAGGTTTCCTTCCAAGGCCGATTATTCCTTATTCACTTGTCAAAGAGGCTCTTCTTTCACTATCATCCTTGTCTATGTGGATAATATAATTATTGCAGGAAATGATTCTTCAGCTATCACCTATTTTAAGAGTTTTCTATAGGATCATTTTCACATTAAGGACCTTGGACAACTTAAGTATTTTCTTGGAATTGAAGTGGCACATTCTAAACAAGAAATTTCTATTTCACAGAGAAAGTACACTCTAGATATTTTATCTGATGCAGGATTTCTTGCTGCTCGACCTACAAATTTTCCTATGCAGTAACAATTGAAATTATCCAATGAGGAAGGTCAACTTCTCCAAGATCCATCCACTTATTGTCGTTTAGTAGGGCGTCTCATTTACCTTACCATCACTCATCCAGATATCATGTTTTCAACTCATACCTTAAGTCAATTTATGCATGCACCTCAGAAACCCCATCTAAATGCAGCCATGCGGGTGCTTCGATATCTTAAGAATTCTCTTGGTCAAGGCATCTTGTACTCGACTGCAAGCTCTCTTTCTCTTACAGCTTATTATGATTCAGATTGGGCAAGTTGCCCCATAAGAAGACGTTCCACCACAAGTTTTTGTACCATGCTTGAAGACTGACTACTTTCATGGAAAACTAAGAAACAAATAATAGTGTCTCGCTCATTAGCTGAAGCCGAGTACCGAGCCATGGGCACAACCAGTTGTGAACTTACATAAATTTGTTTTCTTTTTACTGATTTACGAGTTCCTCATCCACAACCAACAATTATGTTCTGTGACAACAAAGCGGCCTTACATATTGTCGCTAATCCTGTTTTTCATGAGTACACAAAATACATAGAATTGGATTGCCATTTGGTCCGTGAGAAGATTCAGTCAGGATTGATTCAAACTACATCAACTCGCAAACATTTTTACCAAATCATTAGGACGTCAGCAGTTCATTTACCTTCTTCGCAAGTTGGGTATTCACGATGTTCATAATCCAACTTGAGGGGGAGTGTTAACGACTATACATTTATGGGAAATTGCTTCCCCTAATTTTTCATTCAGTAAATCACTCTGTCCAAAATCATTCTCCTCTATTATGGAAAGTTTGTATAAAATTTCTTTGTATAGCTTATTGTTTCCTTCTTATAGTCTGATCATATGGGATATGTTTCTCAAATCTTGTATATATATCCCTCTTTGACTATCAATGAATATATGAGAAAGACACATTTTGACAAGCAAGGTGTGAGGTGAGCTACGTTAAGTGAGCAAATGCCATGCGAGCTAAAGGTTAGACTGACAAGGTAGAAAGCGAGCAAGTGACATACGAGCAAAATTTCTGGCGAGCGTTAGGCGAGCACAACTGTGTGTGAGCAATATATATACAAGGAGGGCAAAGATAGAAAGCAAGCAAGTATTGGGTAATGACGAATGATAGGCGGGCAAGAGACAAGCAAAAAGAAGCGAGCAACATGCTGGGTGGGTAACGTGTTGGGTGAGCAACACATTAATTAGGTGGGCACAACATGAAAAACAATGTAATAAGGATTTAAGGGATCAAATGTTTTCAGCAAAACCCTTAAGCTATCATGCACGGTGTGGCTCTTTTGTGAGCAAAATGCACGATACAATACACAACACCACACACTGAATATTTTGACACCTCACAACTTTAGTGACAACGAACCACACACCTGACACTATGACTGAAGGCTATATAAAGGATTGGTGGGCTTCATTTTCCTTCTTTCAGTCGACACACTAAGGGCAGGTTTAGGGCACAAGACAAAATACAAAATTCTCATCTCATCTCATCATTACACCTTTTTCAAGTCCCCATACAAAATATAATAAACAATTCAACTTTTTCAAATCCTAATACACCTTTTTCAAATCCCAAAATAATAATAATATTAAAACATAATATTTTAAACTTCAAAACAAAACACAAAACTCTCATCTCACCCCCCAAACCTGCCCTTACTCAACTCCACAACCGAGCACTTTTAAAAACCAAAGAGAAACAAAGAGAGAAATAGGGAGCTAAAGAAAGAAAGAGAGATCAACTAGTGTTTTCATCAAGGAAAAATTCATTTTGAGACCAAGATAATCACTTAGGTAAGATCAACAACTCTTTCTTTGACTCTAATTTATGTTGCTCGGTAATGGAAGATTTTAGTTAGGCTTGGAATTCAGTGCTATATAATCTGTGAATTTCATGAAGAATAAAACTTGGAGGAAAGTTTATATGCATATGGTAGTTATGTTTAAGGTGAATAACAAAAGTTGGTAACTTACATTGGCGAGCAGTGGATGGTTGACGAAATGAGACTCTGTTTTAGTTTTCTAACACATGAACAATGTACAATCTGAAGGAGTGATCTCAGATCGCGTTTGTTTATATGTTATGATATATTTATGTCTTGAATTTATTGACTTTTGGATGAAAATTGGATGAATAAATATGAGCTTAACCTCTCTTTTTAAAGCCATAACAAGTGGTAACGTTGATCTAAGTATAGTGAGAAAATGTGATTTTATGCTGAACCCGGCCCTATACTTGTGTGTATGAAATTTTGATTGATGTCTTATAGTCTTTCCATCCAAGGTTAGTGAAAGTTAACAGCTTTTGGGTCAAAATGACAGAAAATCTTTCTGCATAAGATCTCATTAGAACACAAGGCTAGCACACTTAAGTTTCTCTTGAACCCGAGGTTAAGTTGCAACAGCTTGAAGTTTTTATACCATAATGAAGAGAGTTTATGGGCCAGCAAGCTTTGGAGAGTTTAACTAGAAATTTATGGTTTTGATTAAATTATTTACAATGTATTGAGCAAGGTTTTTAGTCTATAATTAGTTTCAAAAAGGTCCTAACCCACGTATTTACGCAAACAACAAATACTAAGACGAATCTGTACTAGAAAGAAGTGGTAAGTTAACTTCGAACTCCACTCTTGAAACTATGTGAATGATTTATTGACTATTGGAGCTGGACATGATCAAAATGCACATCCTTTTGACTAAAATTATATGTTTATCAAAAGCATGAAAGTATTTATAAAATGCCATGACCCTAATGCTAGAATGAGAAATTATTCTAGTGGAACTTCTCCATCTACTTTGGAGTGTTTAAGAATTGAGTGGTATCCCATTAATTGCTAAAGAACAACAACCCATGGCAAATGTATGTAACAACATTGAGACGTAGGGATCCTTCTTGCTAGAGGGGGATAGAGATATTAAATGCATTCTTAAGATGAAATCACATCGGCGAACACTACTTGAAGGTGTGATAAAGAGAGTTAGGCATTCACATGGTAATGATGGGAGGGCATGGTGTTCCGTAAAAGGATAAAATCTATTGTTGATAATTTTAGAGATCTTGAAGAATGTGAAGTGAGCATTTTTAATATGTATAAAGGCATGCATATTCATCTGCATACTTATTAATATATGCCATTGCACTGATTATCATGAAGATAATTCTAGGGCTAACTTACTAAGATTTTTAAAATCTCAACGTGATAGTCCCACTATGATCCCGCTCCTCGAACCGTAGATTTTGTTGCAGAGTACATAGAGCAGGATCATGTCGTGGAGGAGCAGTTTGACGTTACAGAGTCTAATGATTAAGAACTTTCTTTGAAGGTTGATATTGTAATTGTGGAGAATTTTGGAGACATGGTTTATGTGCAACATCCCAAAATAAATTTAATAGATGAAGTTTTTTTACCTTAAGAATGTCGTGAAATCTCAAAAAGATTTCATAAATCGAGCAATTGATTAGAGTTTAATCATTAGAGTATTTGGATCCCAATCCACTATGGTGATAGAATTGCATTTTTATTTAATCAAGGCAATTATGAGTATAATTTTATGAAAAAAATTCTACCATTAAACTCGTATGAATATTTAGGATTTTATGATGCAATAAAAAATTTTGAGTTTTCCAGGTAAATAGTAACCATTCAAGAGAGCGCCACGTGGCATTTGTTTCAAACAGTTGCCAAATTTCTATGTAGGATGTCCAAATCCACTCAAGATCACTAGAAAAATTTCTTGGACTCATGGAACAATCCTAATCATTCACTTGGAAAGCCACTAGACACTCGTCAAGAGGAGTACAAATGTGCTAAATGATGGAGTGTAAATCAAGCCTTGTCATCATGCTCTCTTACACAATTCACTATTTCATCCAACCAAACACTATTTGACCTTTAAATCCTAACGAAACTCCAAAATCCTTGAAGGCAAACCAAAACCCTAAACCCATTGTGGGAGCCAAAACACTAAATTCTCTCAAACCCTAAACATGACCGGTTTATAACTAAATATTTTTCCACTTAGTTAAGTCACTTTCACAAGCAACCAACCACTCAAGAACACAATCTTATACCCTCATTCACTCTCTTACACTTTGGCAATCACATTTGAGTAAGAAAAATTAGGATTGGACCAAACCCTAACCGAAACCCTAAATGGATGCATTTGGTTAGCCCCATTTTAGTCAAGCTGAAAATAGCTTGTTTCCCCAAGCTTCTTCAAAAAGCTTCTCTCACTTACAAAGCCATACCATAGCTGACATTCCACCTCATAAACATCCCCAAGTGCCTTTAATGGCAAGTCAAACAAGACACATCAAGCCCCTTCACCCACTCGACAACAACAATAGCAAATTAGCAAGCAACTTCAGTTTTTCTCCTATCTTTTCACAAGCAAACCTCACCTCAATTGTCATTCATTCAACCTCCAACTCAGCCCCCTTCCTAACCCATGCCCTCTTCTATTTCCTCCACACTTAGCACTTTTTTCATCCATTTTTCCAAGAGAGAGCTATATATATTTTCTGGCAGCTTGTGTTTTTCTTGAGTTCCAGATTTTGTAAATATTTTCCTTCACTCAAATATCTTCCATTTTATTTAGTTATGAGTCTTGATTACTTGGAAGAGTTATTGGTTTAATTTTCTTGGAGTCTTGTTGGATGAAAGTTGGTGTTGATGGTGGAAGGATTTGGTTTGGATGATTGTTGATGAACCTTGGGCATTTTGTGTTATTTTGATGAGAAGTTGTGTAGATCTTGATTTTATGAAGTGTTCACATGATTTTTATGTAAGTTATGGTTTGATTTATGGAGTGATAGAAACCGATTCCTCAAAAAGAGTTTTTTCCTTTTTTGTTTTAGTTTGTGATTTTAGCTTTAGGATCTTGATTCAATGGTTATGATTTTTATAAATCTCGTTTTTAAAACTTTGATCTATGGGTTTATAATGGATTTTTTTTAAAGATTTATGACTTAGATCTTTGTTGGATTGTTGATGAACTGCAAGAGGTTGGTTTTAAGCATGATATAGAGGCTCTCGGGTTTGATGATTATTTTGATGGATTATTTGCTATGACATGCTAAATTTAATACTTAAATCAAGTTAGAACTTGAATGTGAGGTATATGATTGTGTTATTTCAAGGTTTATTGCATGAAAAACAAGGATCTAATCACTTTGATTCAAGTCCAAAAGCATGAATGACGTACTCACAGCTGGTGCAAGAACCTGTGATATGTAGTATTGGTAGGAACACACGGTCCATGGGGAGCTGTGGAGTGTCCATTATCATGTAATCAAACATGTGTATGTATAAATGTCTCATTTCACGTAAGCAAGTATGCCATGTTCATGTCAAGTTATGATGTTTCTAAGTCATGCCATGCATAAACAAGCTCATGCTCATCAAGCATACATGTCATATTACTGTCATATATGCTTACTTATACGATTAACAACTTAGGAGCTCTACTTGCTAAGATTTATAAATCTCACTGTAGTAATCTCAACTATCATTCTCCCTGAATGATAGATTATGTGTAAGGAAAACGAGGGTTAGCACACGTCAGTTGAAACGAGATCGAGTAGGATAGGAAGGAGCCTTGAGGAGCTCATGGAGTTGGTTCTCCAACTTTTGGTTTCCATTTTGGTACTTATACCCGAGCTACGTGAGCAGCTTGGTGTTTAGCTTAGTTTTTATTTATTTCTGTAACTATGGAGATATGTCTTCACGTCATTTTGATTACAAACTTGTTGAACTGATGATGATGTCTTTTTGGATATGTGAATATTAATGAAAGTGTTTATGCTCTGGGATTAGTATTCTACATTTTGTATTGTTAAAAGGAAAAAATTATCCATTGCAAATATTGCATATTGTCAAAAGCATGCTAGGTGCATATTGTTAGAAGGGGTGTTTAGCCATTGTTACATATCTCGATGCCTCAATCTCATCAAATCACAAGCAAGGGTTGAGGGTGTCACAAATATTTACAATACAAAAATATTATAGACATAACTATAAGTACAAAAACTATTAGCAATAGATATACATATTAATTAGAGATATATGACATTCATTTATTAGTAATTAAAGATAATAATAGTATTCATTCTTTAACAATAAAAAACTAGTATATCATTAACTAGAAAGAAAAATGTTGGAAAGAACAAAAGGAAAAAACAATTATGCATAAAAAGATAAAGTTTAAAAAAAATAAGAAAAGTTTGAAGTAGGCTCAAAGAATAGTAGCAAATGATTAAATGCTATTTTTTCCTAATATATAATTTTTTCTTTTAAAAATTTTTAGAGCCAAAATCTTGCGAAATTTATCATATTTGAATTATATTAAAAACCATATTTTATATAGTTGTAAGTTTCTCTATAAAATAATAAGATTATTATAATATTTTGGATAGATGATAATTTTTTCAAAATTTTTAGGAGATTAAATGTTTTTTTATAAATTTTTAGAAGATACAAAAGAAAACGGATTTTTTTGGCAAAATCTTTTTGGGGCTTCGCCTATCTATAATAATTTTAACTATATCAATCACTATTATGACAATCCTTTAACTGACAACTAATCATCCAACAAAACCTTAAGAGGTACAACAATAGAAAACCTTAAAATAGAAAACCTTTACTAGCTATTTTATATTGAGTTTGATGATCTTCTTTTGTGTGCACCGACAATGAGATCAACTGAAACCGAAGTTGTTGTATATTGAGAATAAATTGTCAAGAAGTATAGTACATGTTTAAAATTTGGAGGCGGCGAAATCTACTCTAAAGAAAGTATCCATCACAATGTGCCTTAACACAGAGTTCTCTCTTTCTAATTTGTTCTTATTATTTTACGTATCATCTAGTTTACAAAGCATTTGCACATATATATAATTTATTATCCAAAATATTCCCAACAGCTTGTTGGAGGCTCGAAAGCGGTGGATCGATTATCAATTATTCAAAAAAACAAAAAACAAAAAGGATAAAAAGGACAAATGGCACAAAGGCCTTGTGGGAAAGGTGGAGGGGAGGGTAGGAGAGATGGGAGGGTCGGCCAAGGCCTTGAGATGGTCCTCCCTCCACTCATTGGGGCTTGGAGGCTATTTTTAGATGGAATGTTAATTTAACAATAATAGCAACTTGAAAACAATAAATTAAAAGATGAAATGACATGAAAATTCTTAGGCGTTACCTTTCAATGAAACATCATCTTATGATAAAATGACAGTATCATGTGTCATTACTAATAGCTACTCTTTGGCAAGGCAAAAGATTTTTATTTTTAATTTTTTTGTGCTTAGCAAAATTGAAGAGATGATTTGTTCTCAACCTTTATGATCAAGTTTTGATTCATTTTTATCTCGATGGGATCTAAACTCTTTTTTTGCTTTGAAGATATGAGCCAAATGAATAATGATAATGATTGATAAGAAATGAAAAATATAAATAACGAAATAGAAGTGGTTTACACAAGGGCATCTTAAGATATATATATATATATATATATATATATATATATAAAAGATAGATATATTAATCTTAACCCTACATATTTAAGCATTGTGTGCACGACTTTTGTTGAGGTCTTGGGCATTATTTCATAAATCCGTATCTTCTTTCTTGTGAGAGAAAAGCCATGGACCCTTCATGCCAAATGGTTTTCTCTCCTCATACAGAAATAATCACCCTGTTAGCTTTTTGTTCATCTTGTTCATGGAGCGTACTAATTTCACTAGTGTGCTAGTGAGTTCATCAGTGATGTTGTTGGGTTTTCATTATATTATTTTTTAAAAAAGATGACGGTACTCTAACTTTATTAAAAACTCTCACTTATGACGAAAGAATACCTTATACAAGAGGGAGCTTGAGGGTTCATATAGAATCCTAAAGCCAAACTCCTAAACACTATGTGGAAATGATTAAAAACAATAAAATGTGCACAAACACCAATCTATAAAAGAAACAAACAACTAATACCCGAGATTAAGAAAAATAGCAAATAGATAGAAACTCTAAAATAAACTCAGAGATTAGGGTTTTACTATAAAATAAATCAATGATCACACTAACGCTGGACCAGAATAGGAGATTATTCTGATGACTAGTTAAACAACGGAATCTAGAGATTGAGATTGAGAAAAATCTCAAATAGAGAGAAACTCTAAGAGAAACTTTGAGATTAGAGTTTTACTATAAAATAAATCAATGATCATCTTCTGAAACCCACGATCCGGGCTTAAATGGCTAACAAAAAATGGAAAAATTGTAATTAAGGCCAAACAATAGAATACAGAATAAGATAACTATGGTTAAAATCTAGTCTAAGAATCTAAAATAAAATCGTTACCAAAGATAAACATTACCATAAAAGAAAATTGACCAAAAATGAAATAATTAACTAAAAGTGATGATTTAGAAGGAAAAATGATTGATTTTGGGATTTACAAAGGGCCCACCAGTCAAAGCATGGTCACCATGACATGCACGCCAAAGAGAGCTTTTTGGATTGCGGTCATATGCGCGCAATTTTGACACCTTGTAGCCAAAGTTATAGTTAAAATACTCATGTCGCCACTTTTTCTCACCCAACTGAGGAATAAATCTTCTTGCCCAACTGAGCAATAAGTTGCCAAGGGGCTGAGAAGCAGAATTAAATCAGTTAACCATAAGTTGGAAGCTCTGCAAAAGTATTAGAGCCCAAAAAACTAGAAAATCCAGCAATAATAAAGCTATTAGAGGTCCTTAATATGCCTTCACAACCAATAGGATTAGGGTTACCTTTAGAATCACCATCAATGTTAAACTTGAGAATAGTTTTTGGGAAAACTTATAGAAGAATTCTATAGTCCTGGGACTACTGCAAGCAGAAATCAAGTGGAAAAATCTCTACGATTATAAATCTTTATATAAGTCTACAAAGGTTTTATGAGAGCTAAATTGATTCTATTATCTATCTTCAAAAGTGATTTTTATGTGCAGAGCTCTTCAAAAGTCTACAAAGGCTGAGCACCAAAGTGATTTTCATGTGCAGAGTTCTTCAAAAGTTTCAATTCATGATCAAAATCTGTCATCTTTGTTTTTACTTCTTTTTTTATATATAGATTTTAACTTGATACTTGGATAAATCAGTATGTTGCATATTTTAATTTTCATCATGTCAATTGAAAATACATATACCTAACATGAAAATACATATTCAACCAGTTAGGTATGTTCAATATCGGTGCCATCTAAGATTTTCATGAGCTAAACTTATTTATCAGTGATGGATATATAAAATAAATAAGATTTTTAAAAGGATATAGTGGCAGACAACATACCTTCTGGGTTTCATTATTGTCTCAGGGATCTCATCATTAAATTTCCCCATTTTATTCATCTCCAAAAACTACAAAATTCTCAATAATTTTATTCCCAATATAACTGTTAACGCCTAAAATCGGCACAACAGACCGGAGGGGGAGAAAGAGTCATCCTCGGTCTGCTATGGTAATCTGGGCCTCAATTGTTGTAGTGTGGAGCCCCTGGTAGTGGTCCAATGTGGTTGTATGGTGTCCATGCGTACATTCATGGTAGTGAACAAGAAATAAATGGAGAGAAAATAAGAAAGATGGACATATAGATTTACGTGGTTCGGCACTAGGCCTACATCCACGGGGTTTTAGGGATGAGAGAGTTCACTATAATATGCTTATTTTATATTCTCTCATAGTCTCTCATCTTCACTGTATAATAGATATTGGAGGACTATCTTCAGTTGGAGCTCCTGTCGTAAGGTTGAAGAAGCCTTCAAGGAGAAGTCTGGCCAAAAGTCCCTAAAGTCGTTTGGTTCCCTCCCCCTTATCTTCTGTCCCATTCTCCCTCCTTTATTTCCCATTCCCTCTTTTTTATGTCACATCTCTCATTTTCCTCTTGACACCTTGTCTTCCCTTAGCCTTTTTCCCCTTCCTTTCTCTTTCTTTTCCCTCCTAATGAGTCCCCCCACCTTGGGCTGGGCCTAGAAAACACCATAGGCCTGGTATATTTTATCCATTCCAATAAAAATAGAGGAAATTGAAAAAAAAATCCAATATGAAAAGGTTTAATTGTATAATCAATCCTGATTTCCCATCATTCTTGAGTTTTAAGAAACTTGCAAGTATTTTCCATTTCCTATTAGACTTTAAAATTATAATTTGTTTTGTTTTTCCATAGTATTTTCCTTTTAAATGAACTTTTGTGCTATTTAAATTATTTTTTCCTTTTTAAATATACATTTATAATTATTATTTTTAACCATTGCATTCTGTGGAACATTGTATGCTTGTATGCCTAGAATATATGTATAAAATAATCGCAGGGAAAAAAAGGTTAAGATACTTGTCAAAAATTAGAAATAAGAGTACTAGAGAAATATACTTAATTCTTCCAAACGACATCCATAACTCACATCAATCGTCATTGCCGCCAAAAATGTTACAAATTGAAAATTGTCCATCCTCTAACATTAAATAACCACCAATAATTTTACAGAAAGTCAATATCTTAAACGAGAACAAGCCCCCCATACTATTCATCGGGCTGCACTAGTTCTCCTTCCTCGTAACACTCATCGTAACCTATATTTGTATCAAAATCTACAGTTTCGATGAGTGAAACTATAGTAGGACTACAAAGTAAATATAAAGAAGATCACACATACTGAGGTGCTAGCCCCCAAGCAAATGAAGTAAACGTAGTTCACCGTAAAGTTACCAAGCATCCAATGCCCAAACCATCACATAATATACATTTTCCGAACTCCAGCTCCAATCAACAGCATGAAAACCATCTTACCAAACATTTTTGTTTATTAACGTGCACCGCAATTTCCTTTTAGAATAGATGTACGCACATCCTGGTTCCCTTCACCACACCGTGGGTAACGACTACGCGTACAACACGACTTCACAACGATCGACGCCTGTCTTCGTGCACTGTCCTTGACCACAGTGTCCTTTAGCCTCTACCATCTGAGAGGTCACGGCTTCGACTTGAGAGCGTTACTGCACCGCCCGGCAATAATCTTGGGGATATCACTCAATTCTTAAACACTCCCAAGTAACTAGAGAAGCTTCCATCACGATCCACTCACACACCCATAAACTCTTCTTAAAAATTGTAAAGTAGGTAGTTTTTATAGAATAACATCAACCCTTTCACAAATACGGCTGGTAAATTATAGTGGAGTATTATGCATGCGGAAAAATATCAAAAGAGTGAGGATGAAGAAGTAGTAGATCATAACACTGCATGCTCATAGTTATTAACCAACATTATTAGTGTTGTTGTAGAGAAGAACCTACCTCAATAGTTGCTTGTTGATGATTTTGGCCTCCCTAGGTTCATTTTAGACTCCGATTTGAAAACGTGAGAGTGCAAGTACTGGAGCTTTCATCTTCTCTTGAGGTTTAGAGAGAGAGAGAGAGAGAGAGAGAGAGAGAGAGAGAGAGAGAAAAAAAAAAGGGAGTTTCTATAGATTTTCGAGATAAGTTCAGTGAGGCGAGGCTTCTATGCGAAGAGATATGCTTCTCATGAATCTCAAAGTTCTTGATGTTGGTTTTTCTGGTGGATTGGCAAGAATCTGCTATCTAGGAACATTGGATGGAGGGGTGACAGCGATGGAAAGGACGAGCTCTGTGCATCTCAGAATTTTGGCCAAAGAGGAGGGATGCTCAGTATGTTGATTGTGAATGTTGCCCACGTGTTCAAAAGCCCTTGTGCATGGTCCGACGCATAAACATGTGACTCTCCTATCCTACACATGCCTTTCGTAGAAAAACGTTTTCGTTTGGGTATTAATTCTTCATGAGGGCACCCGCTTATTTTCTAAGCACTCATGAGTCTCCTTCTAGCCATGCTCTACTCCTTTATGTATTTCGCATCCTAGCATTGATTTTAGGGCAAGGAACGTATCTCAATATCCTAGATTCTCTTGTATTGCTCATCATATGCATCCTTCTAACTCCAGCTTGCTTACTTGCTCACCCAAATAACTTTGTTTGCTATCGAATTTGCTCGCCTTCCCTATCTTCCACCTAACATTTATTCATTCGATGTCAATCTCGCATGCCCTTTGCTTGCCTAGGTTGACATTTACTCCATTCGTTCATTACTCTTTTCCTAAATCTTTTCCCGTCTAGGGCCATGCTTTCTTGGGTCTTTGGTCGCATAGGGTTTTGCTTGCTTGGACTGATCAGTAGGGCTTTCTCTTTTTTGCATCCGAGATGACAAATCTCTTAGGCCCACGTTTGAATAGTGAGTTGAAATGAGATGAGTTGATATGATATGTGAATAGTAGTGAGATTTCTGAATTGAGATGAGATGAGATAATTTATAAAATTTTGTGTGTTTGGATTTGAAAGTGAAATGAGATGGTTTTAACTTTTTGTGAATTTGATAGTTGTGGGTTCCACCAATCATGCGTAGTGTTTGTAATGATTGAGTTTTATTTATAAATATATTTATAAATAAGTAATAGTAATTAATAAATTACCTACCCAAAAAAATCTTCAAATCATAATTAAAATTACTGAATTTTCTAAATTTATATTAATCAATTATTCTTGGCATTTACAAAATTTATAGAAGGCCGTAATTCTAACAAATCAAAATTTTTATTTTAATATATCGTTATAATTAGATGAAAAGGACTCCAAAACAAGAAGGATTCGAAATGTAGTTTCCAAATGCTAATAAATCTCAATAATAAAAGTACACCCTAACACGAAGAATAAAATTACATACATGTCAAGTTAGGAAATGTCAGGTAGGAAATTTTTCTGCCAGGTTGGCCTTGGATGGACTGTGAGGCACACAGGGAAATGTAAAGTTTGGGAACAAGGTGCGTAGACGGAGATAAGTGAGGGAAAGGAGTTCGAAAATATGAAGACCTGTGTTTTCTCCTTTTTGCTAAAAAAGTTGCATCCGTTTTTCCTTTCATCTGAAAAAGCAAAAAAAAATTGATAGTGAACTGAAGAGTTTGTCATTATGTGAAAATACAATATGAAACCATCTTTAAAGTTTCACAATGAGCAATTTGGATACGAAACTCTGTATCCAAACCTCACATTAGGTTACATTTAGATAGTGAAGTGATCTCAGATATTCTGTGAGTAATAATGAAAAAGTAATTATAGAATATTAAACAATAGTAAATAATAGTACAAATTAAGTAAAAATTAATAATAAAATAATGAATAGCTAACCAGACTAGTCTTTAGCCTTGTACGTGTGGCGTTCCTTCTTCCAAAGGGCATAGCTCTCACGAAATGCACCATTTTAGTTTTTGGTTGGCTGACGTTTATAATTTTGGCAACTTCGACAGATTATATGGATAAAAACCGATCACACCATGGATATCTTAAGATTTATGGATTTAATAGGAAAAACATAAAAAAATAAAACTCGAGGAGGTTTTATTTTTACGTTTGCTTTGTGTGCAAAACAAGGAAGATCCAAACTGATTTAATAACTTACCAAAAATAATTGTCAACTCGTTGGGTACACATCTAAAAATGTACCTTGAAAGATAATTAAGCAATCCAGTTTAGATATAGAGAATATTGAAGTATTCTTAAAATATCTTACTATTATTTATTATTATTATTATTTTTTATTTACTATCCGATATTTTTTATTATTTATTTACTATAATTTCAAAATATTTAAAAATATTTTACTATCCAAACACAACCTAAATGTGCCTGTTCGTGTATATCTTCCACGGTATATTAAGTATTTAATATATGGTTGCCAACATTCTTAACAAAAAAAATTTATCTTAATATTTTTTTTTTTACTCAAGAGTAATACTAGAGAGAAGTCATTATAGCAGTGTATATTTTACACTTATTGCATGACTGCTTTTAATTGATAATTTCTAACACTTACTTGGAGAGATGTGTGATCTACATAATGTCATATCATGTGTGCAAAATGAATGTTCCTAATAATGACTTCTATCTATATTTATTTTTTATTAAAAACTAAAAAAATGGATATTATTTGGCTAAGATTTGTCAAAAATAAAAATAAAAAATAAAAGGAAAAGAATAGTCTTTTTTTTTTTTAAGGTAGAAAAAGAATACTATTTGATTGTGAAAACTCGGACTGTAGAATCTCTATAAAATCTTGCTTTTGTTGAAAAAAGTAAAGCTGTGTTTGTTGGCAATCTCTTGTTCAGCTTAGTGCATGTACGTGTTGATACGTATTTAACTGATTAATATTTAATCTAGATCTGCAAGAAAAGTGGGTCCGTCTCGATCTTCTTAGATGATAATTAGGTCAATCCAGAATCATTTTTGAGATTTTAGGAGATCTAGCTTCTGGGTCCCTCTCTTAAAATTAACAATGTTCTGAGAAATTGCCTTGTAGGGGTCCATCCATGTCATCTTTTTTGGGTCCACAGAACGACTTTTGACTTCTAGGGCTATAGACTTTTATTTGGTTTTGTTAGAGTTACGGGAAGTTTTTAACTGCAAAAAAACATTATAACCTACTTTTCTAAGTATACGAAAAATACATATTTTTTATTTCTGTTATATATAATCACTTTTATATATTTTTTATATATTTTATTAATATAATTGATTAAATTAATTATTAAAAAAATAATACAACCAATCACATTAATAAAACACGTAAAAGTGATTACACATAAAATTTTTATAAAGGTAAAAAGATTCACCTCTTCCTTCTCTTCTAAATCATGTTATATCTCAATATTTTATCTTTTTTTTTTCCTCCACAAGTTTAAACTAACTTCATTATAATCAAATAATACAACTGGAACTAATCGGAAGTTTGAAATAAAAACTTTACAATAAAAATGATTCATTTTCACCATAAAAATTTAATAAGCAGTGAGGGATCTTGATCAGCATGCTACCATTGTGATTGTTGATTGAAATTATTTTATCTATTTTCTGTAAGGATAATGCTTAGTACATCGAAGAAGTGTACCAATAAGCATGTTTTTTTTTTTTTTTTAAAGCATTTGTGTATTTTTTTTAGTATTTAAAAAAACACATACACACGCAAACACTAAAAAAATAAAATATATTTATCGGTACACTTTTCGGCCCGAATCATTGGTAACCCTAATAGTACCCATCTACAATTTATCTTCTTTATCAAGTCAATGGATGCACATCCAACAATTACTACAACCATCCAACTCCCATTGGATTGGAAAAGAAAAAAACTACTATGCCGTCCAATAGTTACCGCTCAGTGAATTTTGTTTTTGTTTTTTTAATTTTTTTTACTTAATAATAAAGGAAATAATTTTTAGTATATTAATGTATTTTTTATATTTTTTAAAATATTTAAAAATAAAAAAAATTAAATAAAAAAAATTACTTTTATACTAGCGGTCACTTGCCATGGTAAGCTGCAAGCGGTATGGTAGTGCATCTTATTAGAAAATACATCCACATCAGGAGGTTTAGATAGTGAGTTAAAATAAAAGTTAAAAATTAAATAAAATATTATTTATGTTTTAAAATTTAAAAATATTGAATTGTTTATTATATTTTATTTAAAAATTATAATAATTAAATGAGATAATTTGAGATGATTTTAATTTCTAAACAATACTATTATTATTCAGAAGCGTAGTTTTTACAATCAAATTGCAGAAAAACATAGAACCTACGTGACTGTGTTGATCAAAGCTTATCTTAATAAGTGGGACCATGAAAGTAATTTGCTTGATTAGGTGAAACTTTGTGCAATGAACCAGAAAAGAAAGAACGTCCAAAAAAAAAAAAAGTAACACATTTTACTATCCAATAAGATTTTTATTTGTACTGTACATTTTCTTTCCTGAATTGCTTTTTAGTTTGGTTATCATTGTCATATGAATAATGTTAATATATTTTTTTATTTTGTCTTTATATATTTAAATATTTTTAATTATTAATTAAAGAAGTAATTATTAATAAAAAAAATTATATTCATCATCTCTACACATTACACACTAAATATAACTTTTTATTTTCTTTTTCTTTTCAAATATGTGATGTATAGATTATGAATAGAATAATTCAATTAATTTAAAAAGAATAAAATTAAAAAAATTAAAATTAAAATTAAAAAAAATAAAAAAATAAAAAAATAATATATGGTGTGTAGAGATGATGAATAATAAAATTCTTATTAATATATTAATTTTTTATTTTCAAAAAATATTAAAAAAATATATAAAAACAAAAATAAAAAACAAAATTTGCCTAGGTGGCACGCGCAGTCGGCTGCTGGGCGCTAGCATCACTCTTGTGATATTTATCCTAGAAATCATGCGTGAAATCTCACAATATTCGAATAATTCTGACTCTCCCCACCAGATGGTATCAAAGTTTGGGTCAAATAACTTCGAACTTTTTTGTTTCTGTTTTTATTATTTTATTATTTTTTTAGTTGGGTGCAGCTAGCAGCCAAAACAGGCCATCATGTGGTTGAATTTGTATTAGATTAAAGAAAAATGATTTTCACACTTTAGTTCTATATATTTTTAAAAAGAAATAAATAAATATATGATGAAAAAATTTAATTCCATATTTTTTTAAAGAGAAACATACTGAATTTTTATATTTTAAAAATTATATATAGTAGTACTCATTAAATTAAAATTAAAAGAATCCCAACAAGATTGTGGTAAAGATATTTATATTTTTTATGTGAGTCTTATATTTTATTCACTTTTTACAAAGTGATTACGCGACAGTTACACAATTTACAATTATAAATATTTTTTCTCTTTTCATATTCTACATATGCTTATATGAGTTGAGACAGTATGTTTTTGCATTATTTACGTTAAGTATTGAAGATGCCCTTTGCTGCCAAGTTATGGTATTAGAGAGAATACCTTGAATTCCATTGCCATTGCTTCTTCCTGATCATCTGGGTCTTCAACATCAGTACAAGAAGATTTTAATTGCAACCACCATTTGCATTATATATTGCCTTTGTTGATATTACCAATTCCCTAAAGCTATACACAAGCACATGTAGGAATTAATTTGACTATAATTGAGTTATATATTGTCTTGCTATTATATATATTGGCAAAGACAATACTTCAAGCAATCACTACTTCAGTATGGTAGTTCTCTCCAGTAAAGCCATGAGAAATTGACACAGAACTTGGTGAATCACTACTATGTCCTAGAAGAGAGACAATTAGAACTTGCTAATTCCATCGGTTATTCCACAACTTCAACTTTTATAAGCAAGAAATTCAATACAAGAAAAATGAATATTTATGATAAGTTATTTACGACGAAAATGACAATCTATAATGAGAATAGACTCATTTTGATAAAAAATAGTTATTTTCATAAGAAATAACTAGTACTAAATAAGCGTTTTCTTGTTATGAATTAAAATAAAATTTATAGTTTTTTTTTAATATGATAGTCGGAATTGCAAAAGACAAGATCTTATTGCAAAAGACAAGATCTTATTATTATTATTATTACTATTATTATTATTTTCATATGGCCCCGCCAACAACACCAACAACCTGGAACTATGCACATTCCAGAGTATTTCAAATTTGGTTAAATATCTATTTTAGCTTCTAGTCTACACTAGGATTGAGCACCGACAATTGTCGGAGTCGAAGTACCCTACCCAAACGGCAGAGTACAGAATTTTATCTTATATATGGTTTTTCAACCATCGCTACAATAATGATACAGTACCACTACAATTGATCTACTATAAAATTTCATCTGCCTCTACAATACTGCCACAATACCACTACAGTAACACTAACTATCACATTTTTAATATATACAATTATCTATTAGAGGTTTTTTTTTATTGTAATATATAATTAGAAAAATATATTTCGGATTTTATACAATATAGCATAACAAATATGTCATAACTAGAATAATTCGTTTAACAAAGAAATGCATTCATATTTGAGAATATTGAAATAGTCACAACCAACTACAAAAAATATATTTTGGGAAAGTCAAAACATTTATGAGTTCTTAAATTAATAATAGATATTACTTATTTTTAATATATTCATAATATTTTCCACCCAATAATTACAAATAATTTTCAATAATTTGTGGGACCCATAGTTTATCGAATCTCAAAAAGTTAAAATCATCTAATCTCATCTTCTCTCACTATCCAAACAAGTTTTATAAAATATCTTATCTCATTTCACAATCTAAATATATACTTTTTTACAAATCAGTTTATCTCATCTTAACTCAAAAATCTTACTACTATTTAAAATATCTTATTTTATCTCATCTAAACTACATAATCAAACGAGATCGAAAATACTAGTGTAGCGCTTTATTCCCTATTATTTGACATATTAATCATTTCAAACGAGAACGAAATAACGAAATATGCCACCTCAACCTTTCAAATCTGCACACAAGAATCTTACACACATAAATCGTTCATATCAATACTATGGAAAGTAAGAAAAGTATCTGTCCCTACGAGCACGGAAAATTTCCATGGCCAGGACCTTACAAAGTTACCAACAATTGCCATAGAGCCAGACCCATGTCTCTTTCCAAAACAGTTCCAACCCAAGGGCCCAGCCCCTCACAAAGTCACTAATATTACTATAAAAAACCAAACCCAATAAAAAAATCCTTTAAAAACAGCCCCACCTCAAGGCCCTGGGCCAGCCCTTTACAATACCTACCAAGGCCCAAGCACAACTGCCAACATAGCAAGCCAGTGGGCTGTTGCTCACACCATGGCCAATGAGTAATGATATTCGAAAGGTTTTAAACCATACATTATTCATATGACATAATTTAATTTGTAAAATTTAAATTTTAAATTTTATCTTCTAAATTAAATTATATCATGTGTATATTATGTGATGTAAATGCCTTCAAATAGAGTTATTATTTTGTCAATATTATGGCAAAAATGATGGAAATCTAGCTCTTGGTGTTTTACTGTGTAACACTCTATTCCCCCACAAGGTTAAGTAAAAATTCATTTTTTAAAATTTCGGGGAACATGAGAGCTACTTACATTGTGTAACAGCCCGCTAGAAATTTATTGGTGGAATTTTTATTGACTTTAGGAATCTCGTGAAAATCCCATAAGTTTTTACAAATCGACCAATCGCTCAGGTTTTAGTTTGTTATCATAATCAGTGTTATCACTCACTGTGGTGCTAGATTTATGAGTTTAATTATTTGATGTAGTTAGAAGTGTCAGAATGCGTTATGGTCTACGCCATTAGACTCAGTAGATTATTTAAGATTTTATGGCGCAATAGTCTATTTTCATAATTCCAGACGAAACGTCTGTTGGAAATTGTCAAATTATTTTTAGAGGCAATTCGAGGTTAAATTTCGGTAAACGATTTTCACTATACGTTAATATGAATATTTAGAATTTTTCAGTACGAAGTTTATTATGTATTTTTTTGGAGTGAATAGTAACATCGATAAGCGCACCCAGTGCAGTGTTTTCAAAATCACAGTGTGAAATGTCCAAATTAGGTTGGAAGAGTTTTATTTGGACACTTAGAAAAATCTTAGCCACTCATAGTGAATAATATTAGACACTTGGCACCATGAGGAACCATTAGATGGATTTATGAAGGAAGTCAAGGTGTGAGATCATGCTACCTAAGCAAAACTTTGTTTCATCTGATCAACCAAATTGTGCTAGATCAAAGAAGGTTTCAACTCTAGTGAAACCCTAAATGGTGGGAATCCAATTGAAACCCCCAAAAGCTTGATTGAAACCAAAACCCTAAACGGTTTCCCCAAACCCTAAAGTTGGCCTCCAAACCCTTTCTAACCCAATTTCTAGCATTGTGTTTAATCACTTGATTAAATCACTTCCACATGCTATTAATTAATCAAATCCTTGTTATGACATCATTATTCAACCTTTTAAATCTTGAAAATTTGATTGGGCCAATAAAAATTGATTTTGGGCTTGATAGCATCTCAAACCCTAACCAAACCCCCTTTAAACCCCAAATTAAGGCCCACTTGGTTGGGGCCCACCATGGCCCACGAAATTAGCCACCTTGGCAAAGTTTCTTGGAGAAGTTTCCTCCCTAACATGGCAGACCATCCACTGCCATTAACTACATCCAATAGTACCTTGATGTGAAGGAGAAATCCACTCCATCAACCTCCATCTCTCACAGCTGCTGCAGGCAGTCCATTCCTCTTACTATTCTCCACTTTATGTCACATAGGCAACTCCAATCAAGGGTCATTCAAGCCCACAACTTCCCCCCCAGGAGTCTAAAGTCGTGCAAGGCACATTTCATTCCTTATTCCTTCACTTAAGTTGTTCATATTTGAGTGTAGTTTCTTTGGATATCTTATTAGTCTCATTCCATGCTCATTTGATGGGTAAAAATTATTTTTAACCATGGAAAGGTCATTATGGGCATGAAACTGGAAAGTATGAGATGTTTTGGAATTGTTGACCAAGCTAATGGACATATCTTGGTCCAAAAATTTTATGGAGTGTTGTTAGCATGTGTTTATGAATGTTCATTGAGATTTTGTGGCATGAATAAAGCTTTTAATGATAGATTTTCTTAGATTTAGAAACTTAAAAACTGGAAGTTGATAAACAGGTTTTGTTTTGTGAAAGTTAGAATATTTCGTGGTTTGATCTTATTCCAAAGGTTTTGATATTTTTATATGATGATCCTAAGCCTCTTATATACATGTTAGGATGTTATTTTGAAGATATTTAGTATTAGTTTTAAAGGTATGATTTTTTTATACAAGAGGATTTCAGTTAGGCCTAAGATTTGATGTTTTTGAGTTAGATCCATGCTTTATTGAGGTTTAGTCATGTGATTTTAAGTTTGATGGTTGAATCTTCTTTAGGACACATTTATGAAATGATATGTTTTATTTTGAAGATCACATGTATTTAAGCCATGGATCAAGAGATTGACCAAAGTTAGTGGAGAGAAAAGTTTTTGTTTTGGGCTAAATTTAAAACCAAAAACTCCAAGTGTTGTTTTGTGATTTTTGGTAGCTTTTGTTTGACGATTTAAAGTATGGTTGATCTTAGGATGATGTTATGAATATGTTAGAAGTAAGATTTGATTTTTTTAGAATTCTTCGAGATGTTTTTATTAAGGTCAAAACTTGTGATTTAAGGGTTTACTTTTTGTTAAAAAGTTTGGGTCATTTTACAAAAAGTTTGGTTTTGATGATTAGCTTTTCTTAATGGATATTTTAAGTGTATTTTTAAACTTAGGATAGGAAGATCCTTGTTACAAAATTTGGTTTAATCATGGATTTTGAAGATGGAAGAAATTGGAACCAAAATCAAGAGAAATGGTCTATGAATGTTTCGGCCATTGTGAGTTTTCCATAATTGTGATTGGTTTTAAATTTTTATGAGTTGTTATGTGAGTCTAAGACAAAATTTACATGAGGAATGTAAATTTTGGTAATTTTTGGAGTTAGGATGTGAAATCCTTAAGTTAGGGGTAAAATAGTCATTTTTTCACATATAGAGGGCAAAATGGTAATTTTATTCTAATTTATCTCTTTTCACATTTCTAATTGTTAGTAATTAAAGTTCTAACTTTTAGAATATCCTCTTATAGTTCCTCGTGTTTTGCGCTTATTCTCGTAGAACGCGACAATCGAGGTAAGTTAGCTCTTAACTTGCTATCAATTTACTGTGTATGTGTGATGGGTAAGAGAATTATGGTTTATGTTCATATGTTGTTGTAGATGCCATGCCATGCCATCACATGTTTATCTATTATATGAATTATTCTGTCACGAAAAATCTTATCTGTTATATAATATATTCTATCACATGTTACTATCTGTTGCAAGTATGTCACATTACGTATGCCATCTATTACATGTTATGCCATGTCACGAAATATTGTTTGTTACATGTACTCCATGTTATGAAATATTTTCTGTTACATTTATGTCTCAAAGTATGTCATGTTTGTCATCTTACGTTCATGTCACGTTACGCTACGTCGAGACTTCTGTCTTTTATGTCACATTCATGTCACGCCACGTTGCAAAATATCATGTATACCAGTTAAGTTATCCATAATAATCACGACCCTAAGTGCTAGGATATGGTAGTATCCCAATGGAACTCTTTTATTCACGCTGGAGTGTCTAAATAGGTGTGAAATTTCCTGGGTTGATGAATTACAGTCAATAGGTTGCGAATGAGGTCTAATTAGCTGATCACCGAAGCGCGCCAGACATTAACGCCAATGGAGCCACACTTTATGTTACGTGTGTCCACAACAAGTGTGGCACAAACAAATAAGTCATGGGGCCACAACATTTGTGGAGCATACACTACGTGAGACACAACAATTGTGACACGTAGAATACGTGGGGCCACAGTAATTATCGAGTACGTATTAACGCACTCACAGCTGGTATAGACACCTGTGTTGTGATGCGGTAATCGGTAGGGACACACAGCTCAAGGGGACCTGTGTAGCACCCATATGGTCACTTTATGATTAAGTCTATTGAAAAATATTCCAAGTTTATGTATTTCACGTTCAAGTCATGTTTCACGTTATGTTATATTCAAGTTTACGTTCATATCAAGTTTCAAGTTCATGTCAATCATGGTAACCCCATGAGATAAGATTACTCAATCATGGTGACCCCATGAGACAAGAATATGTTTCAAGTTCATGTTTATATCATGTTATGTTCAAGTTCATGTTCATGTTATGTCATATTCACGTTCAAGTTATGTTTCAAGTTCATATTTATGTTATGTCATGCTCAGGTTCATGTTATGTTCAAGTTCATGTTCAAATTATGTATGTTCACGTCCATATTATGTTTCAAGTCCATATTATGTTTCAAGTTCACGTTCATGCTATGTTGCTTGTCCATGTTATGTTTTAAGTTCACGTACATGTCATGTCACGTCAAGCTAAGTTTCAATTTCAGTTCAAGTTATATCATTTATGTCATGTTATAAGTCAAATTATGTTATGCTTACTTATGACTTTGATTATGCATTCATGCTTTTACTACCATGCATGCATCATTAACCTGTGTGAAAGTTTCTTGTTAACTTGCTGAGATATGTAATCAAATCTCACTGTGGTAGTCCCAACTACCATTCCCCTCGAATGGTAGATCTTGTTACAGGATCTGAAGGAGAACCGAAAATCGACCAACTAGAAACGATCGACTAAGCAACGGTGCGACTTAGATGTAGTTGCCTTAGGTTACTCCTTGTATTTTGTGGAGTTCAATCTCCAACACTCTTTTGTTCACAACCATTTTAGACTAGTGTTGTGATCTCAGTTGTTTAGTATGTCTTTATATATAAAGTATGTTGTAAGTATTTGGGATATTATAAATTTGGTGCATAGTATTGCTAAAAAAAAAAAAAAATTATCCGCTGCGAATATTGCATAATGCTAGATGCATGTTAAGAATATTGCATCTTATATGTCATGAACCGGGGCAGGTAACCTTGTGTTGCATGTCCCGACGCTTCAGATGTCCGTCCGATCCCAAGCGGAATCTGTGGGCTTCACACATTCACTTTAGTTTTTTTCTCTTTTTAACGAAGCGTCAAATACAGAACATTCCATAAATCAATAAAGTCAATCTTTATTAAAATACTTAAATATAAAAGAGAGTCTGCAAAAGCACTTATTAAAATCAATCAAATCTTATGTGCTTAACCCATAACTTAATAAAACTGAAAATTATAAAACTGATCATGTCATAATCTGTCTAGGTCTCTGTCTCGCCTCCATTCTCATAAGGATCCTCACCTAAGGTGGTTAAAATATAAAAACATAAAAAATTGAGTCAAATATTCAATAAATAACACATTATAGAGTAAACATAATATTAACATAGGGTTCCTTAGAAAACATACGTACTCATAGTTCCATACGTTAATAACATGAACATGAACCTGATTTGTGCATTAAATGTCTTAAATTGTCTTTCACTTGGTATAGGCTGGTATTCACTGTTGACTTCCGTGAGTTAGGGTTAGCGAATCTATATAAATTATGATTCTGTCAGTGCACACGAATTGTGGAATCTATACATAAGGAAGATACACTAGGTGCACTACCAACATCTACAACCTGGCAATGCAATGTGCCCATAAACATATGATATCGTCTTCATATCATAACATAAGTCGTTACGTATCTTAACAGTCATACTTCATCATAATCATACATGCATACCTTCTTGTCTTATCATTCATAAATTTCAAGTGAAATTGTGCATGCCTTATCATATCATAAATTTAAAATGAAATCATAATCTTTCATAAAATGTTGTGATACATGTTTCCTCACAGAAAATCATGATCTTTCATAAATTTTTTGATGCATAACTCTTTACATAAAATCATGGTTTTTCATAAATATTTTAATGTATAACTCTCATATAAAATCATGACTTATCACAAGTATTTTGATGCATAAATCTAACATAAAATCATGACTTTTCATAAATATTTTAATACATAAATATTGACAAAAAAATTATGGATTTTCATAAAATATCTTAATGCATATGTCACGCAACTAACATGGAACTTATGTATAAAATTATGGCATTTATAAATTTATCATGACTTAAGTACATAAAAATGGGCTTCCAATGGAGGGCATACATGCATAATACTTTTATAAAGGACATGTTGTTTATCATACATACACGTAAGGTATGATCATGTTATTTACCTCCTAGCGTTAATTCAATATTTTTGGGCGAAGCCAATTACCTATAAAATAGGCATGCAACTTATGTAAAATTTCAATCAAACCTGTACTTTGTAATTAAAACCTAAAATACTAAATAACCTATATTTCCTAAAAGTCCTAAAATTCCCTTAAACCTAAAATAACTTTTCAAGAAATCTTTATGAACATTGTATACCTGTAATATTTACAACCCAGGCTCGAGGTCTATTTTACATCAAACTTGTAATTAGCCATGTACACCCTATTGTCTCATATTATATATTTTCAATATATACACTACTCGGTTCTATATGACTTACACCAAGAGAGAGAGAGAGAGAGAGAGAGAGAGAGAGAGGATATGGTTGTAATTGAGTCAGTTTTTGAATTGCTGAGCTCGGCTTAGCTAAAAAAACTTGAGCTCGAGCTCAAAATTTATATCTTTATTTTAGTTTGAGCTCGGCTTGGTAAGTCAAGCTCTTAACTTGAGCTCGTGCCTAGTCGGCTCGACTCGAGTTGTATATTTACTAATCTTTTATTAATATGACTTAATAAATAAAACTAAAGAAATAAAAGAATTTCATATAAGATAAACGAAATCTGGAAATTATTTCCAATAAACTTATATAGACTCTAAACTACATCAAACTTTGGAGTCTAAAAGAATCCTACATACATAGACTTAAAGAATTTATTAGACGTTTTTACTTCCTTACATTCTTTACTAAAAAATATTTAACCTTGGTAAATATGTCTAGGGAGGTTTGATAAATAAGACACAAATTAATAGAAACCAACTTTGATAAGCCTCATATCATGTTTCAAATTATCAATTTATAATATGAAAGAACCCTTCATATATACTCTAAAAACATTTAAAGTATTTTTACTCCCTTGCATACTCAAGCTTGAATTATGTATAGTTCTAGAAAAGTATTGCATTGCATAGCATCCATAAGATTGAACTACGGCTATACAAGTTCTGCCAATTCCAACTCCTACAAAAAAAAAAAAAAAAGTTAACCACATATCATTATATTTTAGAAAATAATGAAAACGTTCATGAAAGTGATACCTACTTTTGGTTCTTTCTTGAGTCCATGGCGTGCTCTAACCCATTATGCCCAACATAGTAGCATTTGAGCCGTTTCAGTTGACAAGGATGCCCAATATAGATCGATAACTCAACCACCAGCACTAAATGTAGATTCTGAAGCAACTGTGCTTATAGGAACTACTAATATGTCCAACGCCATCTTAGACAAGATTTTGTATTTGAGATTATTGACTTTCCACAATTGTAAAACATCAACATATGTAAACACCCTCTTCAAAATATTGGAACATTGACCGACCACTTGGCATAGTTCATGCAACAACATTGGTAGAGCTGCTCAAAGAACCTACATTAATATGTTTCTGCGCAATTTGGCTCATAGTCATTGAATTATGAACTTGGACATACTCATCATATAACTCATGCAGAAATTTAAAAACAACCTCAATATTCTGAGAAGCTTCAAACTTGGGACAAACTAAGGGAAAACAAAACTTTATCAACACCATTTTGTATATTGAATCCAATATCGTAGCTATCTCTATTAACAAATTACATTCATTCCAATATTTCTCAAATTTCTCATTCATCGTTTTTTCCATGGCTTGAATATATTCATTTCAATCCATACTCTTCATAGCTAGTACTTCTTTCATCCTCCATACCTCAAGAAGAAACAAATTAGAAGTTGGATAGACACTTCCAAATACAATGTTGGTCACTTCATTGAAAACCTCCAGAATATCACAGACATTTTTAACTGTCACCCAATCTTCAGTAGTAGACACCCATTGAAAATTTTAATCCCTATCTTGAAACCTAATGAACACTTCCTTGAATTTCATAGCAATCACCAACATCAAGTAAGTGTTATTCTATCGAGTGAGAACATCCAATATCAAATTTCTAGAAGGTAATTGCAATTGTTTTGCCATTTCACTGAATTGTCTCAATCTTCCATAGATGCTACCAAATACTTGATTCCTTCATTGACACAATCGATAATGTTTCCAATTTGGTCAAGCCCATCTTACACCAACGAATTTGTTACATGGGCACAACAATGCACATGAAATAATTTACCCTTAACAGATAAGAGTTTTCTTAATCAAAAATCATAATTGAGAATTCCAACATAAACATCATTAGCTTTGGCTTTATCGACTATCACTATAAATACTTTGTTTTCAATACCCCAATCAACAAAACACTTTTACAAAGTATCAGCAATAATAAAACCACTATGCGTGTGCGGAAATTACAAAAGTTCAAGACTAGGTTATGGAGAAGCCAATTTAGATCCACAAAGTGACAAGTTTTAATCACAAAAACTTAACCAATGGGCCTTTAGTCCAATGTTTCCTCTATTTACTCTGGCCCAAAGTTGACCTAATAGTCTTCAAATCCTAGCTCAAATACTGGAGTGTCACAAACATCCACCCTTACACCTATGTCTGCAGCTACTTGTGCAAGTAGTCGAGCACCTGCACCAAATGAAATAGAAGTAGATCATGGTCAACCACCACATTCTAATAAGAGAAGATTGTGGACATGGGACCATTTCACAAGAGTGGACAATGATCGTGATAATCTGCAAGCAAGGTGCCACCACTATGAAGAGTAGTTTGGTTGTCACTCTAAGAAACAATGCACGTCAATTTTGATTGCACATTTAAATGGTTGTGTGTGGTACAAAATTAGCAAGGGTATTTTAGCTGATGATCAAAAGAAACTAAGTTATGAAACAACGACTGTGGAAGATGGTATGACTACTACAATACTAGCAATCCCTCGAGACATTGAGAAGAGAGTGAAAAAGTTGATTGCAACTACAACTAAAATGGATGGGATTGTAACACTTAGGCACCCTAGGGTTAAGAATAATGTCATTTTTAAAAATCTAGGGGAACCAAAATGCAACTAACATTGCCTTTTAAATTTTCTTCTTAATGAAGCGTCATATACAAAAGATTCCATAAAATAACAGTCTTTTTTATTAAAATACTAAAAATATAAAAGAGTCTGCAAAAACACTTTTGGAAATCAATCAAATCTAATATTCCTAACAAAAATAACCATTTAAATTGAAAATCATAAAACTAAGTAGGTCATAATTGCTTAGGCCCATGCCTCGCTTTTCGAGGGCAAGTCCCACCTTGTAGTTCCATCCTTATAAAAATCCTCACTTGGGGTGGTTAAAACATAAAAACAT
Source organism: Juglans regia (assembly GCF_001411555.2). NCBI lineage: Eukaryota > Viridiplantae > Streptophyta > Magnoliopsida > Fagales > Juglandaceae > Juglans > Juglans regia. Next base: position 9,651,943 of record NC_049915.1, on the reverse strand, counting down.
GCAACACATGAGTTGAATACTTAATAAATAACACATCACACAATAAACGTAATATAAACATAGGGATCTCTTGAAAACATACATACTTATAATTACATACGTAAATAACATGAGTATGGACTTGAATTGTGTATGTAATACCATAACTTGTCTTTCACTTTTCCTCATTGGTCGATACCCATTGTTGACCCTATGAGTTAGGGTTAGCAAATCTTGAAGATTATGTTTCTGCATGTTGCCACAGATTGAGAATATATACATAAGGATGACATGCTTTGTTATTTACAAATAATAATTAGAATAGTATATTATGTGATTGGTTGCCTTGGTTGACATAGATATCTTATATGTAAATTAGAATTAGTATTATTTATAGGATTAGTTAGAAAAAAAGGATTAGAATTCGAACACTTAGAGAAGTTAGTGAGTAAATTTCTGGAATTAATAGTCAAGTAGAGACAATAGTGGGTTAGAGAATAGTTTAGAAATTGAGGATAAGACTTAAGATTCCTAGAAAAGCCCAAACCGTGACCCAAGTAGTGACCTGAGCATTGAACCTAAGCAGGACTAGCTTAGATGCCTTTACCTAGTTGTAAGGGAAATTACGCTAACTTAACGCACGGGATGTCTAACACCGCACATCTAGTTGAGCTTTCATCCTATAAATACATATCTATCTCCTTCGTGGATCAGTTCTAGTATCTTTATAGTCGTTTTACTTTCATCTTCTCTTCCTCATCTTCATCTTCTTCTCGCTGTTGCTAATTGCAAGAAATTGTGCCTCGAATGTGACCTACAGACCGTTTTCTTCACACGAGAAAACTCACAATGCTGTGAGGTTTACTGAGATTGCTCATAGCTCAACCTTGTGATTTCACTACAAAGTCACCGCATTTAAACATTGATAAACTTCGTTCGTATGCCACTCAAGGACCCATCGATAAGTCTTTTACATCACGATACCCGCAACACATATAAGTAACAGATAGAGATCACGTCGCATGTGCTTTATTTTGTTAACCAAAAACAAAGGAAGACATGCACTGTCCTAACACATCTCTACCATACTGAACCACCTTGTTAACGTGTCTTTATATATTTCCCAAACATCACTCAACCATTAAAACCTAAAAAGACGATAGAAGGAAAGTCGATGCATCTTCGCCCACGACTACAAACACCATTGTGGTAAGTTTTCATATGTCCTCTCAGATTCACATGTTTCCAATCTTCCTTCGGATACAGACCCTTAGGTAGACTTTAAGATCTAGGATTAGAGATTTGGGAAGGGGTGTGAAGAGCGGAAAGTCACTGTAAGTGTTGTAGTAGGAGCAAAGTTTCACTATTAGGAAACCGAGGTTTATGTTATTTGAGTGATGAAAAATTAGGTTGGGAGAGGAAACGTGAGCAAGGTGATAGGCAAGCAAGGATTTCAGCAAGCAAATGTGTCAAGCGAGCAATGGGTTAAGCGAGGAAAGTTTTAGGCAAGCAAGGTTTGGGTGGGGAAGGTAGGGTAGGAAACATTAGTAACCGAATAACCTAGTTATCCCAAGGGTCAGTGCATGACACATTTTTCAATCTTTAACAATTAAGAAGGCTTCTACCACTGCCTAAATATTATATGTTCGATTTGAAGCTTGGGACATGAACTGTTAGCATAATTACATGAGGATTGAGGTAATTGATTATGATCATGTTCTTCACACATTGCTTTATGTAAGTTGTATGGTCATTTGCAATTATATATGTATAGCAAATGTTATAAAGGAATATATATGTATGAGCCATTGTTGGAAGCCTTTTTTTATAAATTCTATCTATGATGAAAGTAATTGTAAGTGATTTTAATTGTAAGTAATTGCAATGTTAAATTGCATCGCTAGCGGTGCACCTAGTGATGATCCATTTTTTAAGTTTCGTTCTTATCTACTAGCTACTGGAAGAACCATTGATAGCAATGGATGCCGACTCTAACACACGAGGATTAACAGTGTGTAACAACTATTAAGGAAATGAATACTTAATGCTTCAAATTTGAGGAAATGAATGCTTTTATTTAAAGATTTCAAAAATGACAATGACAATAAGGCTTGAGGCATCGAGAAAGAATGTGAGGATTGTGTCAAAGCAAAGGAAGGGAAACCCTCCTGCGGCCGAAATGCTAGCAACAATGAGGCAGCCGGGTGAGCAACATGCAGTCGATCAAGGAGTAAGTTGCAGAGGGCCCAAAAAATGTTGGACAACACAGGTAGATAAAGGAGGGTCCACCCGACACTAGGCGATCAAAGGATGTGCTGACCGTATAAAGGGAGTAGTAGGCGAGGACAAGCTCCATCAGAAATGTCATATCCGAACTAGACCTAGGGAAGTTAGAATATGGACATTGCAAGCCATATCGTCTAACCTCAGAGGTATGGTACAACGCCACATGGGAGACTTTCACTAGGGGAAGGACTACGAAATTGGGCTGAAGGCAAGTTGCGGGGACATGAACTCCTTGTCCCATCAATTCCTTGGTCTCTACAATTCTTTAAGTCTAGAGGACAAATGGATGGTCAAGATTGAATAACTCTCATTCAAGAAAGACCGAGGTAAGAAGAACATCAAGATTGTAATTGATAGCTCGGTCGTATAAAAGGTATTAGACAAGAGTCAACATCTCACTTTTAGGATCGTAAAGTGTTTATCTTTGAAGTCTTAAAGGAAGCAAGGAACTCAAGAGTTTCATGACACAAAAATCAATGTCAGCACAACCATAGTATTATAAATACCATTAAGTTAAGTTCACTTCTACAACTATATTGGGTGCACACCTTGTTCACAAAAACGAGGTATCTAGTCAACTAGTTAGCATCCCAAGCACTGTTGTTTCTCATCAAGGAACTACTAAGGGCCGAAGGCACCACAACTTGATAAAAGAGCTTTTATGGCTCTAGGTAAAGCCATATGTCACTTAGGTATAGTACCAAAGTAATAGGACATGATCTTTAGTAGGATAGACTTGGATCCTTGAGCGTTATAGGTTTGAAATGTAATGAGTATGCAAGACTCAAATGGGAAGGTAATAGACTTGGGTTTGTGAGGCAGCTGCAACTACAGCAGGTTAACCACCCATGTGTCTAACAGCAAGGTTGTACGTACACGGTTCTTGGCCTATCGATATCTTGGGGTTCTTTAGAAATGAAGGATCAACAAAGGTAGATAGGTGGATAATAGATATTGAAAGGACTTTCGATGTGTGCGGTTGCATGGAAGACCAAAAAGTGCCTTACGCGAGCTATTTGCTCTAGGGAGTAGCGGCAATCTGGTGGAGTGCCAAGAGACAGTTGTTGTCATGGAACTGGAGTCCATGGAAGCCATTACTTGAAAAATGTTCAAGATGGAGTACGATGACCGATATTTTCCCACCATAGGAAGACAACAGAAATCAAAGGATTTCGCCAACTTGTTCCAAGGCAACATGAAGGTTGAGCAATATGCTGCCAAGTTCATGGAATTAAGAAGATTTTGCACTCATAAACTAGTGAATGTAGCCTCAATCACAAAGCGCAAACACTATAGTCTAATAATTGTAACAGCTGGTCAAAAAAGAAGGACCTTTACAGGAGAAGGAAGCAATTTTGGATCACCTCAAAAGTTTGTATCCAGGACTAAAGTGCAACCACAAGTTACTCCCAGGGTATGCATAGGAGGCAAAGCACCCATGTTTAGCCACTGCAATAGGTCCCATGAAGAATAATGTCATCATGCCTCAAGCTCATGTTATAGGTGCATCCAATTGGGCATTATTAAACCAAGGAATGTTTGTAAGCGGTACAAGGAGGGAGGACCGGCCCCATAGAATGATAGGGAAGGCCAAAGGTAAGCTGTGTAGGTGAGGGTTTACACTTTGACACCAGGGGATATTGATGAGGATGCTCTTGAGACTCAAGAGGCATGCATCATTACATGTATGGACCCCCAACCTTAGAATAGCTGAGTAAAGATTCTCCGCAAAAGACCTGGTCTAGGTGAACACCTAGAACCTTCGAGATTTCTAATCTAGAAAAGTTAGGGTTACACTAGAATTAGGGTTTCCATTTTCAAGAAGTGACATTGGGATATATCCAAAATTAGGCCCGAGTGCACTAGACCCGAGCCCACTAGGCCCAATGGAGGGTGACCAAGCCCAAGGACTATGCTCACCAAGCTCATTGATAGCTCGCAGAAGTAAGCCATCTTGATTATACCGAAACCTACTTACACTACACCTCTAGTTGCAAGCATAAGTCTTGTTCCACTCCAACAACAAGTGTAGTACTCGATACATATACATTCTCATTTTGTTTTGTCCTAAATTTCGTCCAATTCTAGTCAATATTCTAGCCAGACTGTTTTAATGGTAGATTTTTAATTTTCTTGAATTTTGATAGCATTTTTGTAAACTTCAAATGTAGATGGCATTCATGGAATTTAAAAATCTAAAAGATATTTATATAATTGAATTTATTGTAACTTTAAATATGTCCCTTCATTCTTTTTTTTTTTTAAACTCATTATTTTTAATAATTTCTTGGCTCTTTTTTTTTTTTTTTGTCTCAACTCACATTTGTGATTTGTTTAATATTATCCTTTAACACCAATATCTATACTTTTTTTAATGTTTTCAACGTGTATTCATTTTAGGGATATTCAATTCTTCCATATATATATATATATATATATATATATATATATATATATAGCTAATCTAGAAATGGTACACCAAAACGCACTGGTATTGAAATATTTCGTTCCAATGCTTAAATCAGAATGATCACCAGAACGAAATTTATAGCATTGCCCTCCAAACTCTATTTATAGACCCCATGGGACGATACGTCGTGCACCACCTTTGTTGTCAGTAAGCCCCTTTGTTACAAACACCCTCTCGCACGCATGCATGTGCTCTCACACACACATCCATACCGTGCGAATCATCAACCACCACCAACACCATCATCACAACACCATATCTCTTAACCACATGCAATCTATTTCATAGCCATTGAGATTAGTTTGAGCTGCCTCTAACTAGTTTTCAAGCTTCACAGAGTTAGTGTTTCAAACCCTAACTCTTTTTGTCACCCCCTTCCTTGGGTGTTTCTGGTTTTCCCTAGGTAAATGTTATTTCCCTCACCACATGCATTAAATCTATAAGCATAGCATGACATATTTGCATAAACCGAAAGGAAAGAGAGTTCATATGAGATTAGGGTTAACCAACATGCATGATTGACGTGCATGAGAGTCTGGTACGGATAGTCCATTAATTGTTTTGGATGGTAGGTATTTCACTTAGCATAGGAGTAGCTTTGAACAGTATAATGATTCAAGTTAGGGCACAAGGAACTTAAGTTTGGGTTGAGTGGTGTAACAGGGGAAGGAGAGCAAAATTGAGCAAGCAACATAATAAGAGACTGAGGTTAGGCGAGCAACGAGGAAGAGTAGGAAAGTAAGGTGAGAAAGAGTTTGCAAGTAAGGTGACCACTGCATGAACCAAGCAAAGTGCTTCGCGAGCACTAAACAAAGCAAACAAGTGCTCGATAAGCACTAAATCGAGCAAACAAGTGCTTGGTGAGCACTAAACCAAGTGAGTAGTTACTCAGTGAACACTAGACTGAGCAAGCAAGTGCTTGATGGGCAGTGTGCCTAGTAAACATAATAATAGTCCAGCAAGGTGGGTGAGGGACAAAAACAGCCAAGGGATTTAGAAATCTCGAGATTTCCATGAATGGAACATATCACGCGTAATGTTTAATAGTTAAGGAAGCTTACTTTATTGCCTAAACCATTATAAGTTCAGTTTAAAGATTGGAGACACTCACAATTAGCTAAATTGCACAAGGACCAAGGTGAGTGACTATAATCGTGTTCTTCTAGACATCGCTTTATGGTAAACTATAAAGTTTCTTTTTCAAGTATATATGTAGAAAGATTTACAAGGATATATATATGTGTGTGTGTATGAGCCTTCATTGTAGCTCCTTTTCACGAACCCTATTTATGATGAAAGATATTACATGGTTCTAGGATTTGCATGACTGATGTGTGACAAAATACTATATAGTATGATTACTTATTTTAAAGAATGAAAGGTAAGAAAAGGTTAAAGAAAAGAAAATAAATGTATGATTGCATGTGATTGATAAGGTTAATAAATGGGCCATATGAGGTTAGGATGATACCATGAGGTTGGGGTGGAGGACAACGTCAGAATGCATAACTAGCAATGTGCCTAGTGATAACTCATTCATGAGGTTTGGTTCTTATCCGTTACCTACGAGAAGAATTATTGATCGCAATGGTCGCTAACCCTAAATGAGGCTTGAGGCATTGAGCACATATTTTTATTTTTATTTTTACATTTAAATGAATTAGGTTTCCGTGATGTATGGCACATGACAAACTATTTTATTTTAATAAGTGCTATGGAATAAATTTATGTTTCTAAGAGATTTCTTTTTAATAAAGCATTTGGTGATTTATAAATGTATGGAATCTTTTATAAATGATGCAAAAAAAATATATGTTGTAAGTTTAGTAGCATCCGATTAATCTAGGTTTAGAAAGGAACAACACAACCGAGATGTCCGATGCATTCAGAAGGTAATTTCTTTGACCATGTTGGAGGCATAGTGAGACAGCTTTTGGGCGTGGCACTAGCAGTTGCTGAGAGAGGGACTAGAGCTTTTGAAAATCTATGCACATTCCAAACGCAGGGGTAGAGAAAAGGGATTTAAAAAGCTTGGATGTGAGGGAAAAAGCAAGGTCAATCGAAACACAGGTGAATAGAAAGCTTTATAAAACTAGACGTGAGGGGAAATGTAAGGGCAAAACGGAAAGGGAAAACAAACATGCACTATAATTGCTGACAAATAATGTGAGACATGCAACCTCATTTAGTGGTGTAGTACCATCACGATGAGTATAAGGGATAAATATACCAGGCCGAAGATGGAGGGTTCAGTCCACTAGAAGAACACCATCAGGATGCAAGAAGGAGAAAATGAAAAAAGTAAGAAAGGAAGACAAAGAAAGGAAAAGACAAGGAGGGGACAAGATCAAAGGGGAAGTCAGGCACACGAGAAAAAAGGATAGAAAAAAAAAGGAGAAAAGAGAGGAAGAGGGTCAGACACGCAAAAGGGGATGCTAAGGTGACATAAGGCTGATATTCTCTACATGGGATCTGAGATCTGAGAGGGAGATCAGCTTCTTCTTCAACAATAGGGGATGAGATGCCATTTTTTATCTACTTTGGGCTAAAGGGGTCCCGACCCCATTGTACTGTAAGATAAGAGAGAAAAACCATGAGAGACTGTAAATTCCTTATTTCATAGTGGATTTCCCCTCTAAACAACTCATGGACATAGACCTTGTGTTGAACCATGTAAATCTGTGTGTCTCTCTCTATTTAGACTTGCTGTATTTACTTTCTATTCACTGCTATGGATGTACATACGGATACCGTACCACCGCTCCGGACCTCCATTGTGGGTTACAGCCAATACCGATCAAGGCCCAAATCTTCACCGTGGAATGGAGATGACTCTTTCTCCAGTTCCATCCTATGGGGAGATTTACGTCCTTAACAGTTGGTATCGTCTATGGGATCGATTTATTTTCTACACCGGAAGGGGGGGGGGGGAAGGATGATGTTCTAGCTTACCAAAACATCTCTAAATGAGCAGATAAACTTCCTCTCAGATAAGTGTTCTCGACTTTCGATCTCTCACTTTTATTAAGAGTATTGCTAGGAAAACATCGGTGAGAACCTAGTACCCGGACGTGCAATATGCACTTAAAGGCCGTAGTGCACCAAGGGGCATCCCGACCGTGCATGGCACGCATAATGCAAGATGGGGGCACGATAAGGAGGTCCTCGCACACCATCCATGGGCCTGACAGAGGCGCCGCCAACCACCATGTGGACCACCAGCATTTTCTGTCCCCGTCGTGCCGGTCTCTGACCACGAAGGCCATGCACAATGGGGGTAGCAGGTGCACGTCAACGTGCACCCAGGAGGCTTGTGGTGGCCACCCGCAAGCCTAGGAAAGGTGTCGGCGGCCACCACGTGGACCACCAGCATTTTCTATTGCCGTCGTAATGGTCTTTAACGATGGAGGCGATGCACGCTGTGCAAACCACGTGCAAAATATGAGCACAC